>NW_009617387.1:39787-40293 GCF_000690535.1 Cariama cristata | reverse complement strand
CATCCTGGGGTGCATTCACCCCCCAGCTCACCCCCACAGCGTCCCCGCAGCTCGGCCGTGTAGGTTTCCCAAGCGTACCAGGAGAACCAGTACAGTTTTGGCCAAATTCAGCCCCGGCACAAGTGCGAAACCCTCCGTCAGTGGGAGATGGACCCGTTGAGAGCAGGACAGGGCTGGCTCCTGCAGGTCTGGTCCCCAGCGAGCGAGGACATGACACAGCCGGAGAATGAAGGGGTCCATCACCCCAGCCCTGGGCTTCAGCACAGCAAGAAATGGTGTAGCTTTTTGGAGCCGCCTTTGCAGCCCATCTCCTCCGGTGCCTTGTGCTTCCCCGGGAAGGGAGCCTTTTAAATATGTTTTCACCAGCTGACATTTTAAGTATGAATAAACAGCTATTATGCATGCACTAAATATTCATGTTTTACAACATTGCCATTACACTGAGGAATTATTTATGAGGCTGCTGCTCCCCAGCGGGGTGAGGGGACGCAGCGCGGCGTGGCTGG
>NW_009617387.1:25175-39756 GCF_000690535.1 Cariama cristata | reverse complement strand
CGGCCCTGCCACTGTGGCCACGGCTGAGCAGTGATGCTGACGTTTCTTTCTTGCCAAAGGCTGGGGTTTCCCAGAGCCTCCTTGGGTGCAGAGGCAAGATGTCCTGCTCTGGAGGATGTTGTGTCCTGAACCTTTGTGTTCCCATTGGGACAGCCTTCACCCTCCGCTGTGGCAGGCTGTTTTTTGAGGGGGTATCGGCTCAGCCCCCCGGGCTCCTGTTACAGCACTGCGCGTGCTACCGAAGCAAAGCGCTCCACTGCATCTCTCGTCTGTGTTCAGCAAGAATTTAAGAAACAACAATTAAAAAAAAATTATGACAGACAAAGGTATGCTTTTTTCGGAAAACCAAACCACAAACAGAAGTTCCCCCTTCTGCCTTCAGTTAAATTTCAGTACTGTAATGCGATTATTAGAGTGAGAACCTGAGCATTGAACATAAAAGAGGTTACTTATGTTAAATAACATATTATTGAAAAACCATTCTTAAAAACTGGTGGTAACGGCAACATGGTCTCTGTGACCAGCACGATTTGCCCATGTCCCTGAGTGCACCGGGGTGCTGCAGCCCGGCGTACGCCCGTCCGCGGCCCCGGCAGCCTGCCGTGGGCAGGGTCAGTCCCGCTACACTATGATAGACACGGATGGCAAAGTGCACAGGGAAGATTTTAGAGGTGAAAAAAGCCAGGAGAGCTGCAGAGGGAGAGGCTGACCAGAGGGAATTGGCACTTTCCCTGCCATGGTGCTCGCACCGCATGCATGTACCTGCTGCCAGGGTGCACCCACGCTGCAGTGGGAGCTGCAGGACGAGCCCCGGAGTGAAACACTGGGTTTGAACAACAAGGTTTTCATTAAATAAAAACACAATTTTCTACATCTTCTACAGAGATGTCAAGACCCTTAAGTAAATACCTGATTCTATTTAATAATAATAAAGCTATTCCCAAGGTCATTTTCTTAGTAAAATTGCCCATAAAAGCTCGGATTGCGTTAGCAGCATCTCATTCCAGCAGTATTACCAGCGAAGGCTAAATGGAGCCACAAACGCTGTCTGACCCCCACAGGCACGGGGCGGGCAGCACCCGGCCGTCCCTGCGCTGGCCTGGCTAGCCTGCGTGGGGAGAATTGATTTGCCCCATTGGTCTTGCTTCCGTACGGCTTAGCGATAAGAAAAGGTACGAGCTACATGTATTTTGCAGCACTGAGAAACAAAAGGAGCGACCCAACAACTTCTTGCTCTTCTCAAAATAAATTTGGTTTTGTTACTGAAATGTTCATGCCAGGAAGCTCCTGGGACTTTGGCTTCATGTGGCCAGTCAGTGACGGGGCTTAAATGCGAATTTCTGCATGGCCACTGGGCGCACAAGGTGACCACGGCCCTGCTGCAGCCCATGGGTGTCCCGCAAATTTCCACGAGCCCACCCAGTCAAGTCTCCCAGGGTCAAACCTGAGCCCGAATCACAGGCTCGGACCATCACACCTCCCCTCGCCAGACCACCTTCATTTTACAGCGCACTCAAAGCTGCTCGCCCAGCCAAGCCCCCACCGTTTCCTCTCCATCACCTGGGGGGAAAAAAGGTGCCCATGGCTTAGAGAGGATGCGTGTGTGCACCTGGGTCTGAGTCACACCTCTCTTCCAACACCCGACCTGTTTACCTGCTTGGTGGCGTTTGTCCTTATGTGTTGAGCTGATGGTGCTCAGGCAGCTGGGAGCAGATCCAGCACCCAGCACCGATGCAGGACCACCGGGCTTTGGTGCTCAGCTCCTCATACAGGCAAAGGCCTCGGGGAGAGAGAATTTTCAGGCCTGAGGTGGAGGGAGGGTTGGCCATTAAGAGAGATGATGGACAAGCGATGCAGCAGCAACTCAAATCATCTCCCCGCTGGGGAGGTTTTACTGGGATGGCCATGGGAGATCGCATTGGCTGTGGTCAGTGCAATATATTTATATTCATATTATTTATACTTACGCTTATACTAATATTTACCTTCCTTCTGAGATGTTTCAGAATGCTTTTGTGGCAAAATTGATCTCTGTTTTGGGCACTTGCCCTTCAATTGCTCACAATAATCTACCACTATTTGGTATTCTCATCCACAGCTGATCCCCTGCTTCGATCCACCTCTCCGGCTCCTGGGGCTTCTCCAGGACCAAACCCTGCTCCCAGCAGCTGCTCCTCCACCTCCTCCAGCCCTCCTGTCTCTCATACCTTCGTTAAAAGCCTTCTGCAGCATCATGAAGCAGCCACCCCACCAGCCATCTCAGCCCAGCCAGAGTTGTCTTTGGCATCTTTCAGCATTTTGCTATTGAAACCAGAGCGAGACAGACAGACGGACGGAGTCATTCGGTCCCTGTATGCTGAGATACCTACATCGAGCTGTGCAAACCAAGGCTCCCCCTGAAGCTGGTGCCTCTGGCAGGGGCTCAGCCCTACCCCGGAGGGTGCTGCAGGGGATACCCTGCCCCGGGGGCTGGTCTCACCGCCGATGGAGAGCACGGGGGTGCGCACCCCGACTTCCCCTCGCTGGGTCAATTCAAAGGCAGCTCGACTGAAGAGACGAGTGCCAGCAGAGGAGAAGCTGGAGTGACCTGATGAGTCGGGGCACAGTGGGACCGGCAGCCGGGGATCAGCCCCGCACCTGAATGGCCTCCCCTAGCAAGATGTTTGCAACCTCCTCTTCTGCTAACAAGCCCATTTTTCTACAAGAGGCTGAAGTTGAGGACATCAGTGGCATCACCCAGCTGCTGTCCCTTCCCTTTTGGAAATAATATTGCCAACTCAGTGCAGGCAACTCTGCCGCTCGCCAGCTGGCACAGTGGAAGGCAGCGATCGCTGGAGCAGGTGGAAAGCCAGGGTCCCATCAATAGGGACAGGGTTTAGCAGTGCAGCACACAGTGAGCTAATCAAGAACTAAGCCAGAAACTAACACTCGCAAAAGCCACCTCCATCTCCAGCAACGCCACATCCCCCAACGTAGAGGGGACTAGCCCCAAGCACCAAGTCATCAATGTCACCTGCTGCCACCGCAGGGCGTCCCCGCCCCTGCCAGCCCCGCAGCCAGCATGGCTTCATGTGGCTGCTGCAGAAAAGCTCTCCTGTGTGAGAGCTGCCGATGGGAGCTGGGTTGTTCAGGAAAGTGGCTTTTGAGCAATTGCTTGGAGGGCTTTGCTCGCAGTTCCCCCACCCCAGCAGTTTGGGAGTGAGGTGCAGGGCCTCCGCTGTGCTGGCAGACAGACCTCGGCGAGTCCCTGGCGTGCGGCAGGGGCTGGCGTGGGAGCACTCCCTAAAAGCCTGAGGAACCTGTTGGTGTTGCAAACGTCTGCCTCTGTGCCCATATGTCTGCTGATTTCCATGCTAAAGACATTTACTGTATATGTTTGCCACCAGGGAAAACTGCTGTCTACGACTCAGCTATATTACTGGAAGAGCAGCAGCGGTATTTGTGCTATTTTGAATATTGCATTTCCAGGACCTGCTCTGTGGCTTTCAAAATCCTCCTTCCAGCTCCCCACGTCCCCCCCGGCCAAGCAGCGGAAACACCTGGTTGGGGTGATGGCCCCCTCCGCCGCGTGGCAACATCACACCGAGAGACCGGCGCAAAACGGTGTGAGCCATCCCGCCTCGGCAGCGGGAAGCACGGTTCGCAAGCCAGCGACAGAGGGATGAAATGCAAATATAGCATTTCTTGTGAAGTAAATTAAGCTAACAACGAGGTAACAAACCGCCGTTAATATTAGATTAACTTGTTTGGCAAGATATGAAATTGGGTGAGCTGGATTGTCGATAGCGGAGTGCTCCACAGCGCTAATGCTGCTCAGGGAAGTATAACATCCCTCTGAAAGACAGGGGCACGTTAAGACAAGCTCCTAGCTGTGAGCGGAAAGCCCACCACAAAAAAAAAAAAAAAAAAAAGACTGGAGGAAGAGCCAGAATCTGTGCAGCAATTACACCAGCATTAAAGATGAATGGAGAAGCAGCTTGAGATTTTGATTGCCTTTAAATACTGGCTTGTTTTTAATCTCAAAATCAGACTTTGCTGTGATCAGCCATTAGCCCCAACTACAAAAAAAAGAAAATATCCTAGATTTTAACATTTGTAGTATGAACTTAAAATGCCACTTTGATCTAAGATACGAAGGCAAATGGCAGCTAATTCGGAAGTTAAAGCCACTTGCATGCGGTTGGCAGCTGGCAGTGGCTGGGCCGACTTTGGGAACAACGGGGAGTTGGGCAGAGGGGTCACCAGCAGCCGTGTCCTCAATGCGGGGACTGAGGCACAAGCTTAAATGTCACAGTATATGCCAGTGGTCACTAAACTGATTAAGTAGTGGTTATCTTTAGCAGTAAAAAGGCTATCTGCTAATACTAAATGATTAGAGTCTAAAATGCCATTTACTCTGCTCTGATTCCTTGAATGAATATTTATGCCAAGTGATGACTATAACATCATCAAAAGGTTTCCGTGCTCTGCTCCGTAGAGTGGAAGTGATTATTCAACAGCAGGTCTGCACTCAAGCACTTGTTTCTATTAAGCAAATTTGCAGCGTTCAGACAAAAATTCATGATTGCATTGTCCTCTGGGGATTTTTATTTTTAAAGAAATCCCACTTCCAACGCTCTCCAGGGCATGGGCTGTGGTAGGTGGGCCTTGTCCGCCACACAGACACAGAAAAGAGGGATACAGATGCTGCATAATTTCTCCCTTGTATTCTTTTTTTAAATATAAGACAACTGGACCTTTGCCGTACCCCATTCAACAGCAAGAAGCCGTGTCCTGTTCCCGGGCTTTCCTCCCACGGACCCAGCTGCCAGCTGGGGCGTTTGCATGAAACAGTGTCGTGAAATTCCTCGTTAGGCGTCAGGAATCGGACCTACAGCCACGGTGACAAATCAGGAGGGCTGCCCATCGGAAATGAAGCCCCTGCACCCCGGTGGGGCAGCACCGCCTGTGCTTCAGAACAAGGGCAAGTGCAGGGAGGCAACGAGATGCCGTCGCATGTGAGTCACGGCCTGGGCTGTAAGTAACCCCCCCGCCTTCCCCCGACAGAAGGGTGTTTTGGCGAGGTGCGAGCCTGTCTGTGCTGCTGTAGCGGGAGTGGGCTCCAGACTGGCCCACGTCAGGGACCACTGAGCAAACCAGAGATGTTGGCATCCAAGCAATACGCTGCTGGACCCTGTATTTAGTGTGCGCGACTGGAAGGGAAGTCGTTGCTTCGCGGTGAGGGCCGGTACTGGCTGAGCCTCCCGCCGTGTTCCAGCTGGGGCGTGCAGGGCTCGGTTCCCACCTTGCCTGGGGGGCAGGGATGCTCTTCATGGGGGTTCGGTCTCTCATAATACACCACCCTGACGTTTACCTCCCCAGGAGGAGACCCATGTTGTTTTGGTAACATCCCCTCTGCACGCTCCCAGCTAATGTTGCTAACTGTGTTTCATCCTTGGCTCCAGGCTTCCTCTACACCACATCGCCGTGCTGTCAGTGCCATATAGACGGCAGCCGCCGAGACTAGACCTTACCATAGCTGTTCCAACTTACTGGTTATTTTGTCCCATTTACCAGTCCATCACCCATTTTTTTCTCCGAGTTCATGGGCTATCCTCTGCTCCATCATTCTGCTGGGTTTGTCAACTCAGCCTGTTGCATTGCCACGTATCAGACAACCCTCACCAAACCACCCCTGTCCCCAGACACATCCAAACAGGCCCAGCTCAGATATGCCTCCCCTGCAGAACCACCATGGGGACTCAAATAGGCAGCAGGGCATGGCTCACACCAACCAAGTGCCATTTTTATTCATCCAACGGTAGAGTGCGATTTCCCACACAAGCGACCCTCTCCTCCAGCAGGCTCCTGCCTCTGGGGTGACATTTCTATGGCTTTCCCAACGATGTATGAGAGATCTGGCAGCTGCAGAGCCATTAGATGCCATTAGCCAAGCAGCTCTGAAGAGTTACACTTTCTTCCTCCCTTCCTTCTGAAGTAAGGAGACCACCTAAGCCAAGAAAAACATGCTTTCTAGAAGGTTTAAGTACCATTTTCCAAAGGACTTAATTTTTAAACTGGTACCAAAACTCCCCTTAAGAATCTGAACTAAATCTGAGTAACTCCCTTAGCTTGTTTGGTGAGTGGTTTTGGTTTTCACAGAATCGGTTTGGTTGGAAGAGAACTCTGGGATCATCGAGTCCAACCTTTGCCCTAACACCCCCATGTCAACTAGACCATGGCACTAAGTGCCACATCCAGTCTTTTCTTAAACACCTCCAGGGATGTGGACTCCACCACCTCCCTGGGCAGCCCATTCCAATGCTCAACGACCCTTTCTGTGAAGAAATGCGTCCTCATTTCTAGCCTGAACTTCCCCTGGCAACGTTTCAGACCATGCCCTCTTGTCCTGTCACGAGTTGCCTGGGAGAAGAGACCAACCCCCACCTCACTACAACCTTCTTTCAGGTAGTTCTAGAGGGCAATCAGGTCTCCCTTCAACCTCCTCTTCTCCAGACCAAACACCCCCAGCTCCCTCTGCCTCTCCCCATCAGACTTGTGCTCCAGACCCTTCACCACCTTCGTTGCCCTTCTCTGGACTTGGTTTTGTTTTGGTTCCACTGCTCCCATCCTCACGATGGGAGAACACATGCGCTGCCATTGTGTGATGAATTACAGCAAACCCCAGGGGCAGGCGGGTAGCCATCACTCTGGAGCAGAGGCAGAGGCAGCGGCAGCGACCGCCTGGCAGCCCCTTTCAAAGCAAGGAATCGGAATGTTTGGGCAACAAATGCTCCTGCAGTAGCCCCAGTGCAGCTGCCTGCAATAGCCTCTACAAAAAGAGCATCAACTCTACAGTTTCTCAAAAGACAACCCAACCTCAAAAGGCACCAAAATGGAACAGCAATTAAAACACCACCTATCCATAGGTGGCTACAGGTGACTTTTTAATTGCTATTCCATTTTTGTGGGAATAAAAGGGGATGGGGCCACACATTTTATAATGGGTCTCCCAACCCAAAACACCTGTTTTTGAAGAAAAATCACTCAATCAATCCACATGTCTGAGGTAGCTTCAGATGACAGGCAATATTTTGAAGCATATTAACTGTCTAGTGGTGTTTTGCTTCTGTTTAGCTGTTATTCAACACAGATGTACATAAAAGCATTTCATGCAACAGGCAGAGCAGCACCAAGCTGCACTGCATTCAGTGTTTGCAATTCAGAGAACACACACATCACCCAGGACCAGTAACTGATTAAGTGACATCAGAAAAAAATTACTCAGTGTCCATGTAGAGGAAAGGTGGTTAAAACTAAGAAAAAGCAAGAATACAAAACAGAATTGCAGCCATCCTTTACAGCTACCAGTGCACTGTACGAAAGTGACACTCACCATACAAAGAAGTGTGTTTGGTACAGTCCAGTGGGTTGCACATGAATTTCATAACCTTGAAAATCATTGCACAAAGCATCGCAGCAGGAACACAGTTCAGAGCTTTTCTACAGGAGATGCTTCAAATCCGATCACTTTCGTTACGTGGGAGATCAGAGCACCTAGCACAGAGTAAGCAAAAAGGGCTGCATAAAGGGATGCTGGGTCAGCGCCCGGTTGCGTTCGAACCCTGGCATCAGCTCTCGCAGCAGCTCAGACCTGGACAAGTGATGCCCCACAGCAAAACCCCTCCGCCTGTCAAATCCGTGGAATTAACATTCTGATCAATGCCTGAGCACCTGCCGGCAGGGCTAGAGGGAACCTGTTCCTTGCAGCCTAGACTGGAGACACGGTATCCACCGGGCAACCAGTGCTCCTGGCCCTGGAAATGCTCTGTCTAAATTCATAGAGGTGAAAAGCGAGATGCCTCTCGGCCAGCGCCGCAGCACTGCGCAGCAGCTGTGGTGGGTCCTGGCCAGCCACGCCGAGGGTTCCCAGCCATCGCCCGCCCACAGCTCATGCCCTCCCGTCGTACGGCACAGCAGGTTTTTGGACACAAGTCTCCGCACGGTTCAAGCAGAGAGGTCTAACTCTGCCGCAGCATTTCTTCCCCCACTTTGGGTATGTGAACTCCTGCCCCTGCTTCTATTCATGCAGTTTCCAGGGATCTGTGTATATTTTTCTGATGGACTGCTCAACATCAAGCATGGGAAATACAGGCTTTCGCCACACGGGGAACAAACCACAGCTAAGATGACCAGGAAACATTCATAATTTTTAATTCACACCAGTAATAAAATTGCATTACATTTTTCATAAAATAAATGTTCCAGTTTATATACAGAAAACAGACTGTACAGAGCCCTCCCCCAGACCCCAAAAACTCACAAACATACAGGCAATGCAGTGCTCAGCTAAGCAGGCACAACTGTACATCTAAAATTGTAACTGCTTTGTGTTGGGGGGGAAAAGTACTACAATGTATATAGTCCTCTCTGGACCAAGAATTAAAAAAATATTGCAGGCAAGCTGACAGGCATCCTCGCTGCTCGCACGGCCGAGCGCCCATCCCACAGCGCTTCAGCGAAGCAGGGTTTGTTATTGAACCTGGGACTCGAAGCTCCCGTTCAGCTGCCCTTCCTCATAGTCCATCTGACACAAGATCATGTTGTTCTTCAGGAAAAATTTGTCTCCCACACAGAATCTGGAAGATAAAAAGAATGAACGGGTGTAAGAACAAACAGAGGTTAGAACAAGGAGGAATCTGAGGCCGTTTGGGTCTGAAGGTGACTCAGGGGACCCGAGTTTGATTTCCAGCTCTGCTGGTGGCATCAGACCCTGGGAAAGCCCACATGCTTCTCCCCCCTGCTCCCCTTCCCCACAGACGCCTTGGGGTTTTGCCATCCCTCTTCCCAGCGCGGCAGGGCTCCGCTCCCAGGCCGTGGCTGTAGGACGCAGCACCCCAGGGAGGGGGTCCCCGTCTGGGCTGGGTCCCATGCCAGCGGTGGGAGGAGGCCGGGAGCAGTTAAGGGATTTGTCCCTGCAGACGAGAGGTGTCGGCTCTACAACTGGGAAATCAAACGGGTGATATTACACAGAGACTATGTGAAGTTTGTGCTGGTATCCACATTTCCACGGTTCCCTCGGGTGAGGCAGTATTTACACTAATTTCCAGGCAAGGACTGGCTATTAAGTCCTTCCTCACCCCCTTGTGTACAGTGCTGAACAACAAATAGAAATTTCCTGGTGGCTGGACTCCTAACCTTTATCTTCATTGAGCGAAGGGCACTGTTCTCTATATACCATGTAAATTGTTCTGTTTGTCTTGAAGTTGACAGAGAGGCTTGTGATATTTAACAATTTTATTTGACCATTAAGGTCAAAAAAGTTCCACATATAAGGTCTGAGAGGTGTGAACCAGCAGCCAATAGCTTTTTCGCCCTGCCTGCTTGCTCAAGAATCAGAAGCTAATCTTTACTTCTTAAGATAACAAATAATGCTCTTTGCACTCAGTTCAGGAGGTGGTTTTTGTCCATCACACTAGCAGGGCAGTCACAGACCAGAGCACAGGGCTGCACCTCCCTGCCCCAAGTGCCAAGTCTTAAATCAACCCTGGCTCCCTAAAGCAGAGGCACCCCGGCCACTTCGCCGAAAGGCAGCTCTGAACCAAGAGAAATGGGCGGGTACCAGCCTCTGGCAAGGCCGAATATTTACTGGGCTTTGAAGGGAGATCAATGGAGATGACCCCATCCTCAGGAGACTTAGCAGATCTCAAATGTCTGTTTCCTCTCCTACCGGGCAGAGCTTTGGCAAGGACACTGCCTACTCCTTGTCTACAACACTTTCTAGATTTGTAACTCGGGCAGCTTTGGGCAGAGCATCTCCATAAAACTGAATGTTTTCTGCTACAAGAACAGGACTGATCATTTTAGAGCTCCTTTATAGGTCCAACATGGGCACAAGTTTTCTCCAACTGGACACCTGCAAATAAGCTGATTAATCTGCCAAGTTGGCAGAGAGAACTGGGCGTTGGTTTTCACTTTATATGATTTCACTGGAGACCTTCCATCTTCTTCCCTCTGTGGCACATGCTTCAGTAGTTCTGAAATTCAACCTTTTTTCCATATTAAAAAAACTAAAAGTTAATCTCAATTTAAATTAACAGCTTTTATACTAAAAACTGTACTGCACACACTCTCCTTAACACCACCCTCCCTACCAGTAGGTTTACTCACTATAAATAACAGGCACAGCTGCTTGCTTTTTGCTGCTTATTCCTACCTTATGTACAATATAAATCTCCAGGAAGAGAAATGCAAAAAATTACTCTTGCCACCAGCATCACCAACAGCTGTCTCTTGCCAAACCTGGTTTGGGCCTAGAGGAGCCAGAGCAGGAGTTGGAGAACTCGGGAGTTGTGTAGGAGTGTGTGTGTGTGTGTGTATGAGCACATGCGAACCAAAATGCACAGCAGGGGTACCCTGAGACCCTGCAAAGTTTTGGGGGAAGGGCTTGATTCACTGGAAGGGTGACTATTTCTTTCTACCTGCCAGTCCTGCAAACCCAGCAGTAAACTGGGCTCTCTACAGCTGATGCATTGCAACTAGAGACAAAGGATTGAACAGGGCAACTTCAGACCCAGTTTCCCAGCCCACAGCTCTCGGAAGAGCGAGACGTGGGACCGCACCGCCAGCCCCCATGCTCAGAGCAGGTCTGTCGCAGAGCCTGTCCAGCTGATCAAGCACCAGCCGGCAGCAGTGACAAACGGGCACTGAACCTACCCTGCCACTTCTACAGAATTATTCTCTTCCAAACAAAACCACATTTTAGATAATGGCAACACAAGCAGTTGGATTTCTGCAACCCTTGTAATACTGACCTATTAGCCAGTTACAGCAGTGACCAAATTTTATTCAGTATTGTGACAAGCAATGTCAACCTTGTAACAGTTTAAAGCACGGTAGGCTGACCAGTGCTGTAGGACTTGCTGCAAACCTGATGTTTTGGAGAAGCTAATGAAATGAAGCTAATGAAAACACCGCATACTAGGTAAAAATATTAGAGATTTTGCTCTGATGGATTTAACAGTCTACACAGAGTCCAGCTATAGAAGGGCAAGTAAGGGGGAAGAGAACTAGAGAAAGGCCTTCATAATCAAGTCTTTTCATAGCTGACGAATGAGGTGGAGTTTCAGATTCATTACTAGTTTTGGCATCAACCTCTGCAATTTTGATTTTAGAGTTACTTAAACTCACTGTTCTCGGTTTGGCTTCCAATGGCGTCTGTTACAGGAGCACTTCCATTCTGCCCTTTCAGGCCAAAATCTCTAGAGGATAAGTCATAAAAGTTTGTAGCTTTCTGATCTCAGCCAAAAATAACAATCTACACATAGTTCTATGCTCTCTACTCAGCCCGTCTTGCAGAAAAACCCAGCTCCTCCCAAACCAGGCAAATGCATCAAAGCGTGACTCTGCCTGAACAGGGGGATTACCTGCACCTTCCTGCCAGGCAGCGACAGCCCATGGAGGTTATTTTAAGGGCAGAGTATGACCACACTTCGCACTGAGTGCAGTAACAGCGTTAGCCATCGCAGAGGGAAGCAAGGGAGAGAGGTGCTTTGCAGCCTTTGTAATAAAGCGTGAAATTTAAAAGAAATTCCTGAAAATGAAAACTAGGCAGCACCAGGCTTTCCCGTAAGGGAAGCTAGGGTAAAGTATGGGTTTGATGTCAAATACGCATCCCACAGACTCCAAGGCCAACACAGCACCCTTGCCTGTGCAGCCCAGCACCGCGACTTGCCTCTGCCAGAAGGTACATTTAAGATGCTCTAGCCCCAGTATCGGAGCGGCATTTGGGAGCACCCCTCTCCTGCCCGGCCTTCCGTGGCGGGCTGAAGCAAGCTGAGCCTGGCAGCACCCTGGAACACTTCTGAGTCCGGAGATAAAGGCCATAACCAACCAGCAATTTCAGCTGTGGGAAGAGAGACCATCTCGGGGAGGGAACGTATGAGCTCTGCAAACGGTGACATGCTGCTCATCGGGAATCACAGCTGTTGCAGGAGCAGGGTTCAAGATTGGCAGAACAAGAGTGGGCAACCGAAAGACGTAGCGTGGCTTCTGGGAAGGAGCCCAGGGCCAGGGGCCACTAGATGTCACTGCCGCCTCGGCGCTGCCACCGCCGATCTCAATAGCCGTTTTCTACCTCAAACGAGCACTGCCTCCGCCTGCTGTAATGGGATTGAGTAAAGCCACCTGAGCTACAAAGGGCTCACCCGATTCTCCTCTTCCAGGCCCTGGCATCAACCAGCCGCAACCCCGTTCATCCCCATCGACTGAGCCACTGTTAGAGGGCATGGAGGGAGAATCAGACCCCAGTTTGCACGGTCTCCTAAGTTTAGTGGGAAAGGTGGCAGGGGTTTGCAGTCACACGTGTGCCGTGTATGGCTACTTCATCAGACATCCCATCGTGACTTTTGTTCTAGGGTGAGCAATAAATTTTTAAGTCAGGCTTTTAGCTTGACTTTTACAGAATTAGGTTCTCCCATCTTCCCACAAGTTTCGTCATCTCTCTCACACCTTCACAGGGGATGAAGCATCACCTCCTCCCTTCACCTTTGGAAAACTCAACCATAAGTCCAGAAGAGGAACCCCAGCACAGCCCTTAGGCCCTGGGCAGTCACCACAGCCCAACTAAACAAGCAGTTAAGAGCAACAAGCACTTTCAGGCCTGTCTTGGACAAGGATGGATGGATGTATCAGAAGGCGACACTGCATCACATCTGGTTCTGTGGGCTTCCATTCTGCCTACTGTGATCAACAAACAGGGTGCTGGGAAGATTTTTCACAGCCCTCCCAAATTCAGCTGGCTACAGGTAGCCCAAGTGGAAACTTTGTGCATGACCCTTTATTATACTCCTTGATGTGCATTTTCCACTGGGTAAAACCCAGCAGAAATACACAAGTCCCACTCAAAATTACACCACCAAGATCTCCTATTAATTACACAACTAAAGGGATTTGTTCCTAGTGTTGGAAAAGGCTCATCTAGAGTATTTTTCTCCTTCTTGTCCCTTCTCTTACTCCTTCTTCTTTGCTGTCCCCAGTTTTGAGCATGTCAAAAACTTGATTTAAGCAAAATAACATCAGTTTGCCAGAGGAGGTCCATTCGCTATCGTCTGTGTTCAGCAAAGAAGGTAGATCCTGAAAGGACGCTGAAGCAATTTGTTTTATTCAGCAGCAGCTGTGCTGCGTACAACCGCGGCCAGATTTGCAGTCTGTGTGCTCCCCCTCACCCCTCCAACTCCCACCAGCTCCAAGGGGATTTGCAGTAAAGGGGCTACAGGTACATGCGTCACCCAGGTCAGCCTAATACACCAGCCTGAGCCATGCTGATGCGCTGTGAGCCCCAGACAGGGAGCATGGATCAAACTTTTCCCCTATTTTGTGGGTAAAGGTATAAAACAGTTTGTGTTTGTGTGTATAATAACTGTGTCCTCACCGCTGGTTGCAGAGCTGACAGGCAAAGCAGTCCAAATGGTAAACATTATCTCTGGCCCTCATCACCATCTCAAAGGCAGGGATCAGTTTACTGCAGGCAGCACAATTCCCGGTGGTACCAAAGAGCCTGCCAAAGAAGCACAATCATTAGAAGCCATTTTAATTAAATGGTGGAAGGACTAATTAAGTGTAATTAGCAGTATCAAATACTGTATTGCACCAATAAATAGAAGTTGCAGTCTCCATTTTGCTGACCAACCAGTGTGCAGGATCTTGGGATAAAACTGCCTGGTGAGCAGGCTCCGATTGTCGAGATGAAACTTCATTTGGTTTGCGAGCCTAGGGCTAATTTGCTGTCTAATGGAGAAAAGCATTAAGCACTTAGAGCACTATTTTGGGGCTCACAGAATTTCAGTCAAAACCTATCTGCCTCTCTGCAGCGGTGAGGTAGGTGCTCAGAGCCACTCGACCTCCTCCGCATGTGCCTGCCCCGTCTGCGCTTGGCCGCAAGCTAACGGAGGGATAGGCTGGCAGCCTCTCGCAGCAAGATGCAGAAGATCTGCAAACTTTGCCAACCCTGGCAGGCAACGCTATAATGTAGCTCAGGAAGAACCTCACTTACCTGCTGTTTAAAATGAAAAAGCACAGTTTCTCTTGCAATGAGTACAGAAGCATTTTGCAAGGCATCTCAGAGAGCAAGCCCTCCTCCCTGGCTGTGCCCCCCTCCTCCTGCCTCCAAGTCCCTCCCGGGAGCCAGCTAAGCCCTTCCACCGCGGCGTGAACAGCATGCTCAGCCGTTCCACTTCAGCTCCCCGGTCCTCGAGGACAGCCCTTCAGCACTGGAAGCTTTGCCATTTTCATCTTGGTTTTCACTATCTGTCTCCCCAGATGTCTGCTGCTGTTACAGCTCCCGCCGGGGGACTCAACCAAGACTGCAGCATCCTTCCCCCAGCCCCCTTCCCCACGATGTCCTTGCAGAGCCCTGTGCGCATCAGGGACAGCACACCACTGCAACGGGAACGCCACACGAACCAGCTGGGGCACGAATCAACAGGCCGACAAAACCAAGTTTCACCCAAGACTGTGGTCAATACGCATGTGGTTAGTTACTTTGTTTAGGAGATGATAAAAATCGTATTCTTGGGGCGATGAGCCTCAAGACGTACGATTC
>NW_009617387.1:22516-25144 GCF_000690535.1 Cariama cristata | reverse complement strand
ATTAGCTCTGCGCATGCAACGCCTCGCTGCCTGCAGACAGATTTGGGCTCGCCGTTTGTTTCAAGCCATTGGTTCTGGCTGATTCCACAACACGCAGAGGAGAAGCATCAGGAAAATCTATAACCAATTTCTAAACCTGCAATTTGCCAAGCTAATCAATACTAATTATTACTGGCCAGTAATTGTGAATTAAACCGCCCGGCTATGTTACAGAAAACTCCACACAACTCTCCCAGCCTCCCACAGCACTGTGCTACCGAAGTCAGCTTGCTGTTCAGCTATAAAAAAAGGCTACCCTTATTTTTCATTAGAAATGGTATCAGTGGTCTTTCATTAGACCTGGCTGGAAAACCCTAAGACTTCCTATGAAGAAACAACACTACATATTCCCTGAAAGTTAAACAACGCAAACCAGATGGAAACACTTGTGCAGGACAGAAAATCGCAAAGCAAGTACCAAAATTTCTTCCCCTGCGACTCCATCATTTCAGGGCTGAAAGGCAGAGTAACATCCCAGCTATACAGTTTGCACTGGCAAACTCAGACCACGTAATCAGTAGCGGGGCAGCCGCTTTCTCCCTACAAGCTGACTCCGGCTTGCTCCTGCTCCGCAGGCAGGCAGGGCAGGCAGCTGAGTGTGGTGCGTGGCTGCCTAACACCAGCAGACCCGACTGAAAAAATGCGGCACTGAAAAGCGTACAGGTCTCCACCTTGAAACTCCCTGGCTCTCATTCAGCACCCGCTCGCAAATCAAGCCATTAATACAGACATCCCTCCCTCCCTCCCCCAACGTAGCTGTCCCCTTCTACAGCACCTCACTTGGGCAGAGCAAAACCTGACAGCTTTTGCCAGAGTTTTGCCATTTTCCGTAAAACCAGGCATCTGTTTTTAGAGTACCCAAGTCACAGCAAACTCAAAAAATGAGTCCAATATGTTAGGCAGGGAAACTGGGAGGTTAATCCTAGATTTGCCCTGTGCTCAGCACTGCTACATGCACAAGTATAAAATATCCATTATTCATTAGCATCACAGTTGTGTGGAGCTCAATCTAGATTAAACAAAATAAAGGGGCCCCAGACAGCACCATTTGCATTGTTAAGCAGGCGCTTTTCTTCAGCCTTCAAATAGGAGACTTTTCTAAATGGAAATGATGGGGAAATTTGGACAGATGTTCACTTAACTATTTAAACAGTTAGCTTAAGAAACATGAAAAATGTATTTGGCATCGTATTCACCTGTCTCCTTTCAGGGGTTTTGGGGGTAAACCAATTGTTAAACAGCTTTAACTGTTTGCATAAGATCTGAAGCTTATGTTCTGTCCAGCTGAAATCGTGTTGCCTTCTAATGTCTACATAAGCGTAGCTTTCAGCTAGTCAGCGTGCTAATCTTTTTCTCTTCTATCAAGTTTCACAGTCCTCCATACCCTCCCCTTCCCAACAGATGAACATTCCACACTTATTCTAGCACTTCCTAATTTTAATCTGCTTTTCAGGGAGTGATTTAGAGCCCTGTATATTCACCATGCTTCTCAAAATACACTGTAACTTGTAGCTCAGTGAACATGATTTTTTTTCAAATCTGCTGGAAGAAAAAGCAAAACGAACAGAGACTTTTGCCTGTTTTGTTTGCTTGTAAAAACCTGCCACCTCTGATAGCTACTTACCCAGAAGCTACTTGAGCTGAAACACTCTGAGGTTGGGAGCTTAACATTATTGGAGGAGGGAGAGAAGACAAGGAGCAGGAGGAAAACCTTTCACCCCAAGCCCCACCTGTGGTTAAATTTAAAATAACCCCACAGGAACAAACTGATCTGCATTCTGTCCCCCACACACCTTTATAACAGATACGATACTCTCTCGCACATTCACACACGCAAAGTTGAAGTGCATTGGGAAAAAAAAAAAAAAAAAAAAAAAAAAAAATATCTATCAGAAGATGCTCAGCATCTACTTACCAGCTTGGAGCTATTGGCATAAAAGAAGCTGGAAATACAGAAAGGTTTCAGGTTGGAGTAGTTTTGCTGCTTCTAAAAAAAAAAAACCAACCCTTTTTTTTTTTCATCTCCCTTTTAAGTTAAAAGGCAACAACTGTTAAGTACAGATTTATTCCCCTTTATGTAACAGGAAGACCTAGCCAGCTTGTAAATAAGCACAGACTATGCAGATTTAAAATTTAGCACAATTAAACTTTTACCCTGTGGTAGTAATTATGTTTAATGGCTCTTAGCCTGAACTTAACCATGTCTATTGTTGTCAGCCAGTCTAAAAGCAGGAGTTTGTCCAAGGACAATTTTCTGTAGTTTATAGGCACACTAAAAACCCCGCTACACACTGTTCTCATTGGCCATTGATGTCAGTGTGTATAGTAAAAATTAAAGCTAATTGGCATACAGGAGCAGCAGCGAATGCAAATGAATTAATGGGAAAAGAAGGGAGCACTCCTGGAAGTGGTAGGCAACTGTCAAAGGATGCTCTTTATGTAGTTTTGTCTGGGCTAAAGAGGGGTCTTCTGCACGATGATGCAGATCTCACTAGCTCCATGAATACACCTGAAGTTAATTCAAACTACAGTAAAGTGACAGCACCCTGCAGGTTTTTTGGGGCAAAAGAATGGTAAAGGGTACTTATT
>NW_009617387.1:11575-22497 GCF_000690535.1 Cariama cristata | reverse complement strand
AATTGGTAAGAAAATTCTCATATGAACACATTAAGTTTAGCACCTTTTAACAGATTTTTCCTTTGCTGACCAAAGTGTGCAGGGTGGCTAAACTGATAACCTGATTGCCCATTTCTGTCACCACTAGAAACAACAAACTGTTTTAGTCACTGCCTACAAGGTGAGAGTCCCCATTTCTTCTCCTGTCTCTAGCCTGGGGTCTGACTAGCTAGCAGCTTGCAATCAAGAAAGAGGGAGAAAACCTTCCCTCCACAGAAAGAGTGAAAATTTTGGAGCTGTTGACTTCACAGGAGACAAAAAAAAAGAGGAACCAGACAGGCACATATAAATAAGCAGTGGTACAGAAAGGACAGGTTGGGAGTGTCAATCAGATTTTTTTTTTTTAAACAACATAAGAACAAGACAAGTTCAAAATTAAACAGCTGAGTTGAGACTGGTAATTCCCTAAAACAAGAGGCTTTGTCAACACTGAAAGAATTATGAGTTGAAAGAGGACTAAACACTTACCTATAGATAAATATTCACATTTGTAGATATTGTGTACAGCTACCTTTTTCTCTATATATTTGTATATCCAGATTATCTGGATATACAAGTTTCTGAAGAGCTACCAAACCCCATGCTCATATTCTCTCCAGCTAGTAGGTGAAGTAAGTTTTTCCACGCACCTTCCCTATATGCCTGCCAGCATTTATTTCCTAGCTCCATCAGGACTTGCTGTAGGACAAGACTTGTTTTATGTACCTGAAAGCTGTCATCACGAAAAGACAAGGTTTTGCCCCTACCATTTGAAACAAAACAACAACTAGTCTCCCAGTGAGGACAGCTCTTAACAGCTTGCAATCAGTATTTTTCCCATGTGTGGATATTAGAAATATGCTGAGCTACAAGTCTGATTTGACCAACGTACTGAATATGCCAATAATTGCAGGGAAAGCCTGAACATCACTTAAAAAGATAAAAAGAATAAGCTTAAAAGCAACTTCAGACTCGAGGTTCCCAACTTCCCTGTAATCAGCCTTTGTGTAATATTCAGAGAAAGCCTTAGCAATAGGTGTTTCAGCATGGTAAATACATATTAGCTGGTGCACCCTCCTACCAGGATATCGTTGTCAGTGCTGCAGTGGGAAGTCATGTCAGCTGAAGGAAAGGAAATGCATTTTGATACTAATGAAGCTGGTCAAGCTGTCCTCTCATGAAGCCTTCAACTTCAATCCCAAAGAATGTACATCTTGCATGCCAAAGGGTTTGGCATTCATGGATAGCAGAGCGGGAGGAGTTGAGCCAGTGCGGTAAAAAAAAAGCCCTCTGGTCGAGTGACCGCACTAATTCAGAGATTACTGGGCATAAACTTCAAGGTTGCTCAAGGGCATCTGCTTTCACTTGAAGAACGCATCTGAACATTCACTTATTTTTACTCCTTTGATCTCTCTCTCCATATTTTCAGTAGATATTTACAATGGGGCTGGGACTCTTAGCAGGTAGGAGAAGTCCAAGTCCCCCTCCCCTGCCCCAGCCTTTCTTACAGTATAACTGAAGCCGCTGACCTTAAAGCCCATCTTGGCTGTCTCTGGCACTGTGGAACACATGTGCAACAACATCCTCTTAGGGGACTTCAAAAACAGCTGTCAGAAAACTGCGAGGTTGAAAATGCTAGAGGCATGCGAGTATACCACAGGCGGGCAGAATTACTCCCCATAAGCTTTCCTCCTCTCCAGGAGGTTGTGGAGAAAGAAAAGGAAAAAAAAATTGGAGGGAAAAAGCAAATGAACAAACCAAGCATTGCTTGTTTATCCTGAAAGGCATGAGCTGTGAGAAACTCCTGAACCAGCTACTATGGAGGGAAAAAAAAAAAAAATCTGTGCTTTAACATCACAAAGCACAGCAATGTTGCCAAGATGCACTGTATTTTGAGCCTAATTAATCCTCCTTAATCTGTATGGATACCAAGTGTAGAAGTGAGAGTATCCTACATAGCATGCAAGACACTCCCTGTTGCGATACAAGAACAGCACCTCAATTTAGCAACAATTTTAGGCTCTGAGAAGATACCATTTGTTCAGCCACACTGCATTTGTACCTCTCCTCCCCACGCTAAACATGTCCCTTGAAAAGCAGGCAGGGCATGCTCTCAGTGCACGCATGCATACTATGCTCCTCTGGTGGAAAAAAAAAATCCCCAAGACTCCTTGCTGCTTCTACAGGCTGAAGCTACATTCAGAGTATTAGTGAGGTCTCTGGTAGATTAACTTAAATTCTGCTCGTTGTGGCATGCACTTCTCAGATCCTGAACACTTATGCTTACACGTGCAACTGTGGTTTAATGGTTTGGCTTAGGGTCTTCGTTACCGACTTGAGGGAGACCACCAGAAGGAGGGTGTTTGCCTGCACCCTCCTGTGCCAGACAGTCGGGCAACCGTGTTTGTGCAAGATCACTTTTCATATCCCACAACAAAACTAAACCCTGCATGTTTGCCAGATAGAGAAGACTTCATCTAAAGGGCTCCCAAAGCGCTTCACTAACACAATGAACCCACTGGAGCATTCAGAGTAGGGCAAAAACCAGCATCCAACAACTGGAAACCCCAGTACCAGGCAGCTGACTCGTCTGGACTAGGAGCTGCCCAGGGTGGAATTCAAGCCTCCATGAGAGAGTGCTGCGGGGTGGCAGTGCCAGGGGACGGCAGTCCTGCCGGGACGTCTCCATCCCCCAGACGGGGTGCGCAGGGCTGCTCCACCTGCCAGAGGCACCCACCCCACGCTCAGGTCGCAGCACCGATGCCGTGCTGCGGTTACAGCACTGATCAAAACACGTGGGAAGTGAGGTGAAAAGAATTTCCATTAAATCCACTGAGAACAGCATCAGGGCTTCCTGGAAAGCCCTCCTCTCTTACTGATTTGCCATCATTTTTTAATGCAAGTTTTGAGCTTTGTTTGGAGTCTAATTAAGGCCTTAATCAGTTTAAATGATGAAAAACTTTCCCAACACCAGCATATCAAACATGCAGAAGTGACAGTTCTGCTCCTGTCAAAGCAAGCCTGACTCGTCTTTGCTCGTGTGAGGGCACCGTGCTGAGTAAAAAGGAAAAATCACATTCTTCATCAGCACTTCACAGAGAAATTTAAGTTGTCAGTTCCTCCCCGGGAAATCCTGATGCAACACCCAAACCGTCCCTGTGAACTGGGGCTTGGTGAATGTTTAATTACACCTAGGAACAAACACACGTTGCTGCGTGAGGGCTGCGAGGAGCCATCCGAGCTGCATGCTAAGCTTCTCTGTCCCAGAAGCAGTTTCTTCAATAGCATTTGCTTATCAAAAATAATTAGAGGTAGGAATGCTGGAACTGTGATTATGAAACAAATGGTAAATCTATTTGCTCAGACAAAATGTATCGAAAGATACATCTAGACACAGCTGGAGACTGAGGTGATACTGCAAGGATAACAACTCGAGATCCAATTTCATCTTTCATGATTAAAAAATGAGCAAGAAAGTGTTTTATGAAATGTGAAGGTTAACAAATGTTCTTTCACAAGCAATGACGACAGTTTATCTTTTGAAACAAATGATCAGGCTATGGTCTGCTAGCAGCTCCTGAAATGCACTTGAAAGATTTCTTCTAAAAACCCCCTGAGGACAAGGGCACGCGGCTGGCAGCCCACCGCGCTGCCAACACCTCGGACAACGACGGCTCCAAAGCAAGGCTGACACAGCGGGGCAGGAGCCAGCTGTGCTCTTCTCCCAGTGCTCTGCCCCACGCCAATGACAGAATTCCCAAAGCCCATCCCTGTTCCCAGTCCCTGCAGTGGCCGCGGACCAACAACACCATGCCCACAAGAGGGGTGGCACAAGCAGGGTCCCAGACCTGCAAATTAACAACCACTTTGGTTGAACTTCTAAGCTGCCCAAACTATTGCAGGAGCCCCTTCTGTCTGTAGGCAAGCACCTATACATGGCTGCCTCCACAGCGATGGGGCAAGCGGGAGCCTGGTGCTGGGCGGTACTGGCTGGATCCTTGCAGCACGGGCAGGAACAGGCCTGCTGCAGCCTTGTGGATGGAGACTGAGCAAGGGGAAAGGAAAGCACTTCTCACCAGGTAACGAAGCACGCATTCCTAAACGACACAATCAGCTCACAGGCAAATTCAAAGAAACATGGGTCTATAAAGAGATTATGAAACACCATTTTTTTTCTCCTGGTCATTACACAACAATATTCCTTTTGGACTTCAGATACAGAAGATGCAAATAGTTACATTTATGGGTACAGAATCAGTCTAGCTTTTAATTTTTCACATGATGGTTGACCTACTAAATATCAGTGCAATATTCATCCTGTTCTTATTCAAAGGTTTATAGAGGAAATGGCCAGCAATAAATTCCTTTGACTGTCCCTCCAGATGAAGTACTCCCTTTACGGTGCAAGCAGTGTGAAGTATGAACACTTATTTTTAGGAACAAATTCTGCTAAAATTTGACTAGTAGAACAAACACCATGTGTTGTTTAATGAGGGAAAAAAAAAGATGTGGATAGAGGCTCTGAAACTATTGAAGTGAAGGAATTATATAATGATGGGAATGGGTAATTCTCCAAGAAGAAAAATTCAAGTTACCAGGAGTGAACTGACAGTAGAGAAGATGGTGATGGCAACTTTAGTTCCTTCTATTAATAGAGCTAATAGTTAAAACTGAGAGAGAAAGAAATATTATGTGTAGAAGGTAACAGAAGATGTTTTAAAGTAAAAAAACTGCTTTATACTTCCACAAAATATGGGACTGCAGAGCAATGCCCTTATTCTTATCCTAGGACCCTGAAAGGGTTCCTTAGCATCAGAACAGAACCCAGGAGTTCAGCAGAACCCACCCCCCCCCAAAAAAAAAAAAACAGTATAAACTTAAATTTATTTATTAGCAAGAACACAAAACATCATAGCTGTAAAGCTGGCTAAACAGCTGAATGCTAGTTAACAAACGTGTTACAGAATTCATGTTAGTCCTTCCTACCTGAGTCTTGGTCTAATTTCCTGGGATATGACAATTATATTGTTCTTCCCAACAAAAATTCAAGTAAGAAATATTTCTAGTGGTCAAAGCTGCTATAACAGCCTAAATTCAGATGGGGAAAATTATTTGAAAGAAAGGCCACATAAGCCTTCCCTCCACAATTTAACCATGCTGCACAAATAGCAACAGACTCCTGCCTTGGTGGGCTGCAGATTATTCTAACTCAACAAATGGAGCATAGGGGCTACAAGAGCCTTTTTGGGCACAGGACAAGTTTGTTCCAGAGACCATGCTTCCCTGCTGCTGTGACAGAAGCTGCATGGGCATGGTCAAACACAAGCCCCAACTGTTGCCTTCCATGTTTCATGTCATGAACTGCCCTCTCTTCTCACAGATGGGATGTGGGCTGTTTCCCAGGGTCTGCAACTCCTGGCTTCTTTCCCATCTCTAGCACAGGCTTCTGGTGTGCCCTAGAACGTTGTGCCATCTGGGGGCCAGCGAGAAGATGACAGATTAAGCTTTTCCACCCCAAAGCAGCATCCTCAGGATAAACCAAGGAAAGAATGAAATGCTCTACAACTGCAGTGATAAAAATGTTCTTCTAAGTTTAAGAGCACCAATATTGCTCTCCTTTGGCACTTTAACGTGTCTGATTTGATGCCGCACATTATTTTTGTTATGAAACTAGAACAAACCAAAATCAATACGGTGCTCGTTAAATGGACAAAACATGGAGTAGCTCATAGGTCTCAAAAAGCAAATGTAAATGGGAATCATTGTCCAGCTGAGTATTTCTAGTAGGGTTCTGTAACATGCAGAATAATGCTGAATATCTATCTATCAGGTCAGGTTAAAAAAAACAACCAAACACACACAACACTGTTTATCAACTGCACAAATGTCAAAGGCTAGAGAAGAGATAAATAATGAAAAGCAGGATGACTGATGGAGAGACCTGGATCGCTTGGCAAGCTGGGTGCAAACAAGATAAAGAAAAGATAAGCAAGATAAAGAAACACTCCAGAAACTAATGCAAGCTTATGCTTTCTGGAAGGAAGACTATTCCTGGAAGAAGCTCTCCTGAGAGGTTTTGGTGGTCTTTGTGATTAGTACCTAGCATGACCCAATTGTGATACTATGATGAAAAGAAATTATGCAATCCTCAACAAGTGAAGACCAAAGGCTGTTACATTCTTCACAGACACATCAGAATTATGTCCACAGCACACAAAGAGTACAGCTGAACGGAAGGAGGGTCAGTGAAAAACCAAAATGCTAATTTGGGGTTGGAAATCTGTGTGTGAAAGAACCTCCTGGAGCTCAGTTTTTTCAGCTTAGCACAGATAGGGTTAAGGATACTCCCAGAGCAAGTGAGTTGTGGATTAGTAAATACTCAGACTTAAGCAAGGTACAAAAATCATTTCATGATAGTGAAGACAGTTAACTCTTTCCTCATCGCACCCTTTCCACCTTTCCAAAGGCTGCTTATCCTGTCTTTCCCCCTTCAGATGTGTTCCACCTGTACCCAAGCTCCTCCTCACTTACGTTTTGGGGACACATCCCACCTAACTCGGTGTGGTCCTGCGACTACTGCCTGTATGGCAGAATTTCAGGTGAGATATTTTGTGTGCGCCCTGGAGAGTTTCAGCTCAAGTAGGAACAAAAATTCCTTATGTAGGCAGGATGGTCTTGTACGCTGCCTGGCTGAAAGGCAAGGTGGCAGCTCCCATATGGCAGCTAATAGACTTATTTCTTCTGTTTGGCTCAGTGCTCTCACCTTTAGGAGGAGAAACTTGTTTGTTCAAGTTTATTAAGAAAATATTTATTAAAGATTTTCAGGAATATGTTTTACATTGAAACACATCAAGCATCTGATCATTGAGACTAATCTAGCCAGCCTCTGGACACCACAAGGTTAGACGGCATTTTACCTCCCTATCTTAAAAAAGTGTGTTGGTTTTGTTTTGCTTCAGATGTGTTTGCTGGTTGAGGTTGCACAAGAAATGCTACCAGTGCTTTAGGGAAAAAAACCAACCAAACAAACAAACCACAACACAAAAAACCCCACACACATTAGCTGGAGATCAAGTACATTCTTCCAAAGGAAAAACAAAGCAAAACTCGGAGTGTTTTGCAGTGTGACCCTCATAAGAATGTTTGCATTAGGCCTGCTGTCTTATTAAAACTAATTTCTGTTTATATAAAAGTATTTTGTACAAAACTGCCATACACACCAGGCAAAAAATCCCATGTGTTGTTACGTATTGCAGACACACACTGACAGGGTAGTTCTAACTCAGAGTTAGGGATGGTCTCTGCAGGCTTCCTCATGAAGAAAAAATTTTTGAAGTTGATCTGTAATTTTGGAGTGTTTTGCTCTGTTTACTTAGGGAAGAGACAAGAGCCCTTTGGGAGGAACCTTACTCAATATAGGCACTAGCAGTCTATCTAAAAGCTATCACCGAAGAAGAAAAGGTAAGGGTTTGGTCAGGTCTCAGTCAATATGCAGGAGTATAACATCACAGATATGCAAGAAAAATTAACAGTCATTTTCTAATTTTCTCAGCAAGCACTGCTTGTTCTTCTTGGTTCATAATAATGACAAGTTAAGTCATGCCCTCCTCCTTCTACCTTGACCTAAAAAATAGGATTCCACCTCCCTGACTATAAAATACTTTAAGTGCAAATAAAAAGCCATGCTTAGAGGAAGAACCTCCAACCTCTTCTGGGCAGGGCTGACCATGCACAAGTACATGTTTTCATAGCAGAGGTTTAGAAAGACAAAACAGCTGGCAGCACACTGAGAGGCTCTGGGAAGAGCCCACAGTATGTTCCTCTATTTACCTCAGGTAATCTCTGCGGCAAAGAATGAGATTTGCTTTTGTGTAAAGAGTGGATCCAACCTCTCCAAGACGACAGTCACAGCAGGCACACTTTAGACAGTCTTCATGCCAATACTTATCCAGAGCCTTCAGCAGGTACCGGTCCTTGATCTTCCGGTTGCAGCCAGCACAGCCCTTCTGCTTCCCTTTGGGTTGTACAGATAACATCGGCACACCTGCAATGCAAACAAAGCATTTCGTTTAGAAGATATCCAAACAGCTTGACTAAGTTGCCTGCATTTGGGATAGCACTGTGAGCTATAGGTAGATCTGTGAGCAAATACTGCTGCTGGTTTCATTACAAGAGTCCACGTTGCAGCAAGCTGATAGTCAAAGGAATTTAAACTTCATTTGCTGCCATGGGTTAAGTGGGAGTGTGACGCTTGCAGGAACGCAGCCCTTTTTTCCTAAGGGTAGGCTGACACAAAGCACCGGACTTTTTTTAATTAACATCTTGCAGCAGAATAAACTGGCTACAATTTCAACATTTGCTTTTTCCCTCATTACCTGTACCCTTGTGTTGTTAATTACCTGCCACAGGCAATTACGAAGATCCGAAGGGCCACCACTGTACGTACCACCAGTTCAACACCTTGGCTGGATCAAGCTTGATGGGGAAAGGAGAGGAGTGGGTATAAAAAGAAGTGGTATGCCACTGTGTTTCCTCTCTTGTGAACCCCACTGGTCACAGAGGCCTCAGTGAAAGCTAGAGCAGCCCAGGGGCTGCTCTAAAATAAATGTTACTCAAAAGCCCTTGAAGACTCCTGAGAACAACCCTACCACGGCAGAGCTTTCCTTCTCCTCTTGTACCGCTGGAGAAGGTAGTAAAAAGCCAGGAGTTTTTTCCTCCCTGGAAACCCCTGCTGGGACTGCAACACAGTCTGACCTAGCTGGGTATGAGGTAGTGATGGGACACCCAAGTCACTAGGCTGGTGGAAACAGCTGTGGCCACCTTCCTCTCACTGCTGTCTCCAGCTTTTTCCTCTCCTCCAAGCAGCTGGTGCCTCCCACAGTCAGCACGGACACCAGTGTGAGACCTGTCACCCTCCTCAGGTTAAGAGGGAGGCAGGAGAGGATTTTATGGAACCAACAGGCAAGGCGGAAAAATAAGCAAAGATTGTACTGCGGAGGAGGAAGAGGACAGGAGATGATGAAAGAAGAAATGAACTCACTGAGACGTCGGAATCTCATTTTCTCTAGAGCCTTGATTTTACTTTGTTACTGATTTTTATTAGTGTCAACCACTAAAAATGACAATGCTGGGCCTGTAACAAGCATGACTTGGGCTTAACCAACGCAGAGAAGATGAGAGGGGACACTCTGGCTACAGTAGCAGGTGTAACTGGTTATATACCCTTACACAAAGTTAAGCCACCATTTCTGTAGGAAGTGCCGGGTGTCCCAGAAAGTAGCAGCTCGATAATGGAATTATTAACAGTCCCTTAACCGAGGAGGACTGAGTCAGTGCCACTGTAATAAGTGACATTCGCTGCTTTCCTTAAAAGCCATGGTGACCTGACAGCGGCTAATGGTCAGCACACGTAAAACCCACCACTCCTACAGTAAAAATTGCTTTGTCAGACCTGCAAGCAGACGACAATAGCACTTAAGACACCTCTACACAAACAGCGAGGTATTGATCCATTTGTTATCAAAGTGGTCTCAGCAGCACGGAGACAGGTCAAGTAACATTCAAAAACTCTTCAGGCTTAAAAAGCCCTCTTGCTCTTTGCTGCAGCACACTCGAAAGCCGCTTGCAAAGTCAATACAAGCAAACTTTTGATGCCCGTGACAAATATGCAATAATTAAGTGAAAACTTAGATCTGTGTTTGAGTGCCACATACGCAACCCATAACGCTCCTGAGAGAAATTCTATGTACATAGGCACAGAGAAACACCCGCATGTTTGGAAAGAGGGAAAAGACAGAAGTGTCCGAAGTGTAATACACTGCAGGTGCTGGAGGTCAGACTGGAGAAGCCCGGTGCTCCTGGTGAGAGTTTCTTAGGAGAACAAGGGAAGTGACCCCATGGTTCTGGACACAGCACTTCTTTTTGCAGAGTACATTTCAGGAGCAAAGAGAAGCTTCACTTTTTGAGTAATTTCTTTTTCAGAAAACTTAAAGCCTTCATCCTATGTTCTCTCTAACTCCACACCAGGAAAACAGCACATCATGAGAAGAGACTGCCTCATTCTGAGACACAGAAGAGTGCATACGTGAATTTGCATTTGCAAACTGTGTAAGATCAGTACCAGTGATGAAAGAAAATAGTTCGTACCTATGAAAACTAATACCTAGATGTGTAAATTGTATTTTAAGATACGAGTGACACCACTGAGTCATTAACCACCCCCCAGACAGGCTCTCTAAACGTGAGCTGCATACCCTGAGAGGCAGAAGAGGATTTCTTAAAAGGAGGGGTCATCATACTGTTCTTTTGCAAGGTTCATCTAGGTAACTTGAGCATCCTGCGTCTGGAGGTGCCACAGATTTCAAAAGGCAGATTCTAGTTAACCAGAGCCCCTTAAACACCCTCGTAAGGGAACTGTTGCAAGGGAGCGGTTTGAGATCATGTCTGCCATTCAGAAACACAAGATCTTCAGCCAGATGGGACTTCCCGAGGCCCTTGCGCGCTTTTGAAACCAGTGCCCTTTCAGAGTTACAGCTGCCCTCACCCAGAGCGAGGGGTCCACTGTAACAGCAGCATGGCCAAGCACATGGGCAGTTGCGCAGGGATGAAACTCTGGCTGGACCATTAGGAGAGGGTGGTTTGATCAGAAAGGGCAGGCTGGCAGGTTAGGAGGGTCTCCTGAGGCAGCAAGCAGGCCCGGACGGCTGTGGGCCGGCTGTAACAGCGGTTCTTGTTCCATCTGTGGCTCTGGCAGCCCTCACTCATCTCAGTTCCCCACTGCTGCAAGCACACCATTGTCTTATGAGAGGCTTCTGTGAATAAGGGGAATGTAACACTGATTTTTTTTTCTACTAACTAGCAAAGGAACAGATTTTTTATTTTTTTTTTAAACAGTACCTTAAACA
>NW_009617387.1:0-11550 GCF_000690535.1 Cariama cristata | reverse complement strand
CAGCAGGGGGCTTTCTAATGAAAAAAGGTACCATTTCAGAGATCATATGATGTTCAAAGCTGCTATTCCCACTCAGATAATAACGAGCAAGGTCAGCCTCTGCTGGTCAGGTTCAGTGTTTTGAAATTACATTTTGGTCTGTGAGGCTTCCCTGCGACATCCCAACCAACCGGTCTGCACGGAGCGCACACGCCACTACAGAAAGTTGCAGCTGCAATTAGCCGGTGAGTTGACACAGCAGGCAAGGCGTGAAACAAAATTTCAAAAACTGCCAAACTTGATCAGCAAGGGTTCCTCGAATGCTTGCCATGTCATTTCCAAGCAACAAGAGAGCAGGATCTCAGAAGCTTAACCCCTTTCACGGTCGGAGGTTTGCAGAGAAGAGAGAGGACACGGCCAACACCAAACTCCACTTTCCTCCTCCTGCCTCCCTTCCAGCAAACCCCACGCAGTTTGGGCTTTGCAGGCAGAAATCACCTGGAGAGCTGCTGTTTCTTTTTTGAAATTCCCCCACTGCAAGACTGCAACACTGCTTCATTTCTCTATGTAGATTTTTCCCCAGTACTTACCAAAAAATGCCAAGATACCTAGTTCAATTTGATCAGGGACACGTGGTGTCTAACCAGGGCTGTCAAGAAACAAAGGGATCACCTTTGACAAATTCCACGTGTGCTCTGTGGGTGACAATTACAAAATGAGAAGTAGCGCTGCAGAAGTATAAAAATTAACAGCTGGACACTCACCTGTTTAAATACGTGACCACAAAGAGAATGCTGATTGATTACAAATACCGAAAGTGCCATCAAGTTGCTCTCTCCTCTCCTGTTGCTAGCCATCCATCGCTATCTTTTCTTAGAAACAGTAGATAAAGCCTTTCTATTTTTGGCTACCTACACTCTCTTCTTTGCCCTTTACAACTTAATAGACTTGCTGCTGGTAAATACAAAACAAAACCTGTTCCGAGTGCTCAGAGCTCCAATGCACATTAAAAAATTATAGACACCACCTCTGGACATGCTGAAATTTATGGCTGTGTCTAAAGAGGCTGTTATTGTAGACAGTAATCTAAACTTTACCTCTATTCACAGTCGGACAAACTAGCTTTAATCAGCCTGTATCTTCTCAGTCGGGGTCCTTCTGTAAAATTATTCAGCTGGCTTTACAACACAAGTGTCCACTAAGTACACCTCTAAATTTTTCTAAGCCATTTTACTGATATTTCTATTCACATGGCAGTCAGCTGCAGTTCCTCTAAGGGCACTGTTCATAAAGCCTCATTTCCAAGAGAGCCTGGGAACTTTTTATAAATGGTAGACCTTTTAAATAACAGTTATCTGCAATGGTCCTATGGCGTACAGCTCCACAGTGCTCTGGTCTGCAAGAGAGCTACTGGTCCCCTCTGAAAGCATAGAAGTTCACCACCTAATTTCTTTAATGTAGCTCTAAAGGTTAATTGGTCTGAAAGAGTAATGCAGGACTGCTAGCTAATGATATATGCCTCAAGGCTTTGCAGCTTGCCTGTATTTTATACAGTCAAGTCCAGAGCATAAAACACAGGTGATACCACCAGGACTTTTCAGACCCCCCTCCAACTTCCGCAGCCCCCCTCGGCCTCCCCCTCTCCCACCCGGGCCCTCGGCTACACCCACATGTGCCGGTGAAGGGGGCAGGAGCTGAAGGCGGTTCTCCTCCACCTGCATTTCATGCCTTGTTAGAGGGGGCTCGGGGAAGTGCCGCCACTGCACTCCTCATTACCACTGCAGAGAACTAAAAACAACCCTAATGAGGAGAGCCAGAGCGTACAGTACGGGGTGGGAGGAGGGACGTCCTCCCACACTCCCCAAGGAATCTGGCCAAAATCTTCAATTTGCCATTTATGACAGCTAATTAGTTATTCTATTCAAAATCTTTGCTTTAAATAAAAGAACTAATTATACACAAAGGTCAGTCCCCCACCTCCTGTGAAGCACACATAATTGGCTTATTTCCCCAACATTGTGTGTATGTTTTACACAATGCTTTCAGGCAGATGGCTTTAATTTTTTTTTTGTAAGTTTCTTGGTGGGTTTTTTGTTGTTGTTGTTTTGTTTTTTTTTTAAAACCAAAACTTTTCCTCAGATCAGCTACTTTTACCATAAAAGCTTGCTCAATCACAACAAAGCAGATTACACACACACAAAAAATACATCTACTCCGAAAGGTTTGTGACAACCACTCCAGTGCGGTGCTTCCTATGCAGTTGTACAGCACCTTGCACAACACAGTACTGGAATTTTATCCTCCACCACAAATTCTTGCCTTTCAGACACAGTTACCACAACTCTGAACAACCCCTCTGCCAAAGACCACAATTACTGCAGGTTTATGTTACTCTTCTTCTTTCTTCTCTTTTTTCTTTTAAAGTTTTTTTTTGTAATTTATGTAAGTCGTCATTATAGGGATGCAGCATTCCAGTGCTAAAGGCAATTCTGGTTTAAAGACCAAAGTTTTGGCAGCTGGGCAATTGAGCCTAGGTTTGAGAGTTCCACTTGAAGGAAAAAAATGTTTATTTCTAGCATCAACACTCTTTAAATGAGCTGACCTCCTTTTGCCTGCTAACAAAAACCTCAGCATTTGGCTGTAAAAGATGAAAAAGTAACTGAAGAGTAGGAGTAATCTTATTAACTCCTGTCTCATCACAATAAATAAGCTGCAGTCTTATGTCTTTTATCAGAGGATCTGATATCATTTAAAAGCATTAGAGCCCTGCATCACCCACTTAAGTAAATGCAGACAGTCATTGCCAAAAAGATGCAGTGAATTTAATTCCCTTAAAAAGAAACTCACTTTGTGTTCCCAGTATTGTATTACTCACCTTCTATGAACATTACACCCTGCGAAACAAGTTAAACCATGCACTGCCACTGAACTGAACATACACCGTCTCGGGCATCTTCACCAAGAATTTCATTTGAAGAATTATGGCCAGCAAGGTGAAACTCATCGTGTCATCTGTATATCCAATTAAAATGTTACATTTGGAACATCGAGTACTTGCAACTAAATGCTTATGAACAAGCCTTAGACCATTCATCAAAATTATTCAATGAGTAACCACAATCTTTTTTCATTTCCAGTTTCATGCTGCAATATACAGCAGGTGATTTTTACAGTGGCTTTGGCAATTCATTTGTGGTATTCTTTCTTCTAAATCGTTACTGAACAAATTTCCCAAGCATGGCAAAAAAGTAGTTGGAGGGCAGTTAATAGAAGAAACAACATTCTGATCAGTACTTCTATTTTAACTATGCCATAGTCCTCCTCCCAATAACACAGCAATTTTTTTGGTCCTATAGTTCAGAACAAGCTTTAGAGAAATATATTTTAGAATCTAGTGTCCCCTGGCAGTTTCAGCTGCCTAAAAGTGACCCAAAGATTCATGACTGGCTTAAACCCTGCTCCAATCTCACATGCAGCAACCCTGTTTTCAAGCCATTTGCTCAGATAGACCAAGATACCCAAATCAATCATTTGCATTGTTTGAATCTGCACCAACGTAGGTTCTGATTCAGGACACAACGTTTAGGGTTAGAATCTAGATTCTCACTTTCCTCAAAAGTTTTGAGACTTCCAGTATCTGCCTTCAGACTCTATTACAGAGTTTCTCTTACCAGAGGACAACCTGCAGCTATAAAGGAACACATGGCAGCAGGATTAAATGCAAACCATAATACATGCTGCTGCAAAACAGTTTCTATAAATCATTTTAGTAAGCAACATTTTCCCTGTGCTCATAAAATATGCTTGTTTGAGCTTTAATTTTTCATAATTGGCATATGTCCAAAGCTTATTCTTAGCACATGTAGTGTTTCAGTAAAATCCATTTTTACTGTTTGAAGCCCTGGGACCAGTAAAAAGGCATGCAGATTTCTTCCACCTTCGACCTAGTCTGAGAACATTCTGATCAAGTCTTCTCAATTAGTCACAATTTAGCATCCTACAGTCTGGCAAAGATCCTGAATTTAGATGGCCAGTCCCCTCCTTCAGTGTCTGTAGTAGAAAAAAGTCTGGCAATGGAGAGACTACCATCAAACCACCTTTCCAGCAGGATACGAACATCACAGATGAGAAAGTTATTAGTAGTGATGACTAGCCTGAAATTCATCCCATATTCCTCAATATTCCATCAATTTGCAGGTGACCACTGAAAAGACACTAAGCTCAAAAGTTTTCTATTCAGAGGGGGTCTGGGTGTCAAAGCAAACCAATGGAAGAAGAGTCTTTGAGACAAATGGCCACAAAGGTAAGAACTCATCCCTCATTTTTCAGCTCATTGAAGAATAACCTATGTACTAGTGTTAAATACACGGAGCTTTTTGTCCCTTCCCTTTCCAAAAAGGAAAGAAAATCAACTAGAAAAACCCTGTATCAAGTTAAAAATCCCAAAGAGCGTTTGAGAAGTAAAAACTCAAGTCAATTATTTTCAGACACACGTGTAATACACACAATTCTCATCTTCCAGTTAAAATGCACTGTTTAATGTATTACTACTGAGCTTTCAAGACATAAGCAAAGATGCGTGGTGTAGCAGAGCTCAGGTTTAGCAGTAAAACATTAACATCACCCTGACAGATTTGGTGTGCTATATATGTGAATATTTTAAGGAGAATAGAACTATATCGTTGCAAGATCATCATCATCTTTTCTTCTGCTTCTTTGCAGACATATAAAATGTCAACCTAAGCTTTCGGCAACCTTAATAGAATTTCAGTGCCCACTGCCAAATGGCCATTTGATGTTCTGCTCTGTGTACACCGATGAAGCAATCTGTCACAGCCCTTAATGCAGGCAATGATGACTATCCGATCTAAAGCTTTCACAGGCTTATAGAAATTTCTCAAGACTTTTGGAGCCTATAATAATTTCTGCAATACCACAAAAGAATTTGGAATCCTGGTACTCTGTATTTAATGTAATATAAATATACTCTTTTAAATGTTTCTAGAAGAAGTCCTACTCAGGCCAAAAGCATATTTTACACCATCAATCACCAGAAAGTTGTGCTGGCAACTCTGAAATAGCAAATGCTATAGTGATTGCCAGCTACTGTAGTATGAAAATAACAGCCCCTCCTGCCCCTGTCCAAACCTTCTGCAAAGCCAAGCATTGATGCTTATGCCCGGCACAAGATTAGTACAATAAATATACAAGGACTATAATTTATTTGTGTATTTTCTTTACTTCCAAGAGATGAGTAAAGATTCACCAACAGAGAATGCAGAGGGAGCCTATCTACTTAATACAATCCATGTAAGAGATACAATTGCTGCTGACCTTCTAGAAGTCGTCAAATACACCTCCCTAGGATTCAGAAAGATGCAGTTATTCTCCAAACCTAGACTCTTCTCCCTTTCCTAGCAAAACCAGACCAACCCATCTGCTATTAAAAGTTGAAAGGAGAAGGGCAAGGAGAGCTATTTCCTTCTCTTGTTGAAAGGAAAAAAACACAACAGACAGTCCTTTGCAGGACCATTTGCATGCTGAGCTGTCAGACCATGCACTTTCCATTAAAGAGATAGCATCCCTTTTCATAAGTCCATTTGGGATCCATTTTAGTGTTATCTAAAAATCAAATCTACATGGTAATCCTTTTAATGTACTCTTGACTTTTAAAAACAGCTTTATGTTCCTTCAGGAAATGTTTTAAGCCATTACTCAGTAATTACTACTCACCCATGAAAACACTGATCTTTTACAATATATAATCAGTTTGCTGACTTAAAAAATAAAGCAGACTGGAATTTTGTCTCACGAAAGTAGCAAAGAAAAACCAAGGTTAAGAGAGCATCCCATCTCCCTTCCCCCAATGTTTCAAAGTGGTATGTTTTTCCTGTTGAATAAGAGAGGGGCTGAGGTGGTCACAGTTCCAAGTTTCCATGTCAAGTCTCCGGGTATGGAGACTCAATCTCAGTTTCGCGTTGGCGATCACTGCATAAGAAACCAATAAATAATTAGTGATTTACGAAGCAGAATTTGTATCATCGTGGATATAAAAAATACCCTAATAACACTATACAACCTCCCAAAAGGCTGGCAACATAGGAAAGCCATGGAATTTGTGGACTTGCTTTGGTAAGCTTCAGCTGTACACGAACAAGTCTCAGAAAGACGTGCCAAAAATGGTTCACATCTAATGCAACTTTACTGGATTTATCTGGACCACACCTGCAGTCAAGAAAGCAATGCCTAGCCAAAATTCAGGGGCCTGAAGTTACCTTGAAAGTCCCACTACCAGCTCCTAAAGGTTTCTTTGCTCCCTTCCAAATTCCTCTGCCCACCCAGAGGTGGTTGGGAGGCAGAGTTTGAGCGGGACGGTAAGCCAGCACTGTCTTGCCCTTTCTAGCAGGAGCCAGAAAGAGGACAAGAGTGCATTTTGCTCAGTTACAGCTCCTGTCTGAGAATAACCAGACAAAAGCCCATGACTTCTGCAACACAGATGCTCAGACTTCAGGAGGTCCCCAAATACCCTGGCCTTGCATGCAGTTTAACAAAGACCTAGATGATTATACAAGGCATAGCCCACCAACAATTGGCATGATCCTTCCCATCCCACTACTGACCCCAGATAGCACAGCACCCTTCTCACTTGACTGCTCTGGCAAAGGCAGTTTAATATTTCAAGACTAGAAACAGGGCAGAGTGAAGTTTGTCAGAAAGAACTTGCTGTACCTTGTAAATAACATTGACTAAAGTTGTTCTCTTAGTGCCACAAAGATAGAGAAGACAGAGGAAGCAGAGGCTAAATACTTTAATTGCTTCTGTTCTTCTGTTTACTGAGGTCTAGCTTAAGCCTTACGTAGCCAGTTTGCTTCCACAGACAGATTTTACTCTACACCATTCTGCTAATACAATTAGGACAGAGAAAGTCCTGCTCCTGGCCATTTCCCCTTTCATTCACAGGGAAAGGTATGCAGACTCCAGTGCAACACTGTTCATTAAACATTTGTTACAGCTGCAGCTGGCTACTAACAATATGCCTGAAACTAATTTTTGTTTTTCACAACTGATTAAGTCAGGGCTCACAAGCCACAGCTAGCCATTAATGTTACTCTTCTTTACAAGAAATTATGCTGATAAGAATTAAAAGTGGTTTCTTGGCATTAGATGTTGTATAGTCATTCTATAATGAGTTCCTTTGAGGTGACATATAGAGACAGGATTTGAGCACTACTACCCTGGACAACAGCAAAGACCTAAGTAGAATTGCAAGACTTTTTTTTTCTTTTGTTTCTTTTTTGTGAAATACTTCCAGAAAATTCTGCTGCAATTCACCATATATTCCAGAATAAAGTGAGCTCTAAGGGTTTGGGGCAAGTTAGCATGACATTTAGTGCAAAACACAGTTTGCATTAAAGCATCTTCGAAGTCATGTGAAATATACCATAACAGCATATTCTACTCTATTAAGCATTCAGGACCATCACAGTATTTGGAATATGGATGAGAAGTTGGAATTGCACAGGACATTCCTCTTCTTACGGTTGACCACTGAGTTGAATTCAAGCTGATCCTAAGGGAGCCGTTTTCATTAAGCTACAGTAGCTCTCTAATCCTATTCCCTGAATTTCAGACCACCACCACTACAAGAATTTATGACCTGCTGCCTGCACTTTGGATGGTACTCACACTTTACTCCTTTCCTCAATGTATCCTGCTCCTCTGGATCATTACCACTGCTTTGTGCAGTAACCAATCCCCTTAAAGTAGAAGTCTGCTCTTCAATTCAGTTATTTATGCTCCGTTTAATTCTCACCAACATATGTGAAGATGCCAATGGTTACACTTGGTTAAAAACAATGGGGGGGGGGGGAAATAAAATCATATGACCTAGCCCAGTGTGCAGAACGGAAAGTCTCCTGACATGTACCTCCTGAAGGCTGGCCTGGATATGTACCTACTAAAGCTTTGCCTGAAACCTCAGACTAAAAAGAAATTCTAAACCACTAACCTTTAGCTCCAAAAATGCTACACTTCCGGGCCAAAAACTTACTGATCAGCTTTTCCTTCATTCCATTTCCATGGGAGTCTCTACCGCTCGATTGGCTCAGTTTTCGTCCACCTCATCGTGAGATTCCTGACTGCTGAAAAGAACTTCTTCACTGAACTAATGAAATAAGGAGTCTTAAGTGCCCTGCAATCCTTTTTAGAAAAGTCTGTATCTCCAGATGAGTCTCAATTTCACAGCATCAGGGAACTGTGTGCCAATGCGCTGAACCGGAACGCCAGGGCTAGCAGGAATTGCAGACAACAATGCTAACATCAGGGTTATTTTAGATTAGAGTACTTCCAAATCAATTTTGGATTCAAACTTTTAAATGCCCTCTCCAGAAGGAATTTGCACTGACTGAGTATTTTCAAGGCTAATTTTCTAAGCTTGAATGAAACTCATTCTTATCTAAGAAAAAGATGCAACTAACCTTTGCCACAAAGGCTGGGTCATAGCAAGAAAAGGAGGCAGACAACAGTCCTAAAAAGGAATAAACTACCTAAAAAAACATCCATAAAACTGCAAATAAAAAGCCCTACTGATGCTGTTGGGATTTAACTGAGACCAGAAGTTGTCAGGACATTTGGGATCCAAGGCACTTCTCCTACAGCTGAGGTACCCCATCTTCCACAAGCAGTCCCATTCTAGCAGGAGCAAGGACACGCTCTGGGGCAGCAGGGCTGCACTCCAGGAACGTGCATCCTGCTGCGGTGGGATAAAGGAGGAGCTGAACATCCGCAGCCTGATGGCAGTTTTTTGCCAGACTAAAAATCCTGCAGAATTAAGATTGATCCTCAGCACTCTACAGAAAGAAAGTGGTTGTGATGAGAGAAGGGAATGTGTAAGACAGATGGGAGACTTAAGGTTAAAGTTCAGACCAGAAGCAATTAAGATGGGTAAGAGTGCTCTGCAACTTGACACAGGTTTGCTTTGTATTCAGAACTTTTCACTAGCATTAAGCATCTTAACTTGTGTATAGAGAGATTATAATTAAAACCTGACAAGCTTAAATTAGCTATTTATAAAAGGTTCTCCAGAAAGCTTTTAAAGTAGACTAAACATATCTATTAAAATAGAAGAAAGGAAAAAAAATCAGAGCCATTTTCAGTTACAATAGTTTTCCCTACCTACGTATCTCAAGAGATTAGACAAATTCAAAATCAAAGTTCTGCAACTGTCCAAAGCTACTTAAAGGGGACGGGGAGGGGGGGAGGAAGTGTGGCAATTAGAAAAACCTTAAAAAAACTCCTCTATTCAATAGCCCACAGTTCTTTGGATGGACATAAGGACTCCAGAAACCCCATTAAAAAAAAAATAATAATAAAAAAAGAGATCCTAATTTCCCTTCAGGATTTTGAACACTTCAGGGAGTGCTTGATTATGGTTCCTCAGGGACAGGGGAATTATGTCGGTCTGCCACGAGGCTGGGCAGTTAGCGAGGGAGGCAGCCCAAGAGCTGGCTTTCACCAGGCCATGCCAATTAAAGCGGAGGGAGCACTTTCACCTCACACTGGCTATTTAGATTAATTCCTAGCATTTCAATGCTATACCATTTTCCTATGAGTTCAAGAAACTGAATCTAAAGAAAATTTGCTCTTTATCAAAGAAAGAAATATACCCACCAGTGTCAAATGACACCAGGTAATTTATTTCCCCTCAAAAATAAAAAAGAAAATAGCTACAAATATTTTGATATTTCAAGAAAAAGTTCACAGACTATAAATATCTGTAAACCAGGTTTGTGAGAATAAAAGTCATTAAGGGCAAGGCTGCTGCAAAGTCCACCTTATTACTTCCAAATTGTATGAGATTCCTTCTCTCCCTGCCTTGCCTTTTCATAAAGCGAATGCAGTACTCAAGAAATATGGTTGGACATCTAGCTGGGACACAAGAAGCAAGCTTTGGTTTTCCAGCACACATCTCCAGCCCTGCCATGCCCTCTTCTCTGCTGCATGGGTCAAGGGAACAATCCCAGCCCACTCTCAGCAAGGCAACAGCTGCAAACATTTGCTTCTTAACCTAAAGTGCTCCTGAACAACCCCACATTATTTCTAGCTCTCATTGCTCCCAAGACCACATCTGCCTCTCTGCAACCCTCATTTTTAAAGCTCTGGAACAGATACATTATATGGGTATTTTCATAGGCCATAGGGTGCCCTTGTCATAACCGGTGGTAGCAGCCTGTTGGCACTGCTGAAGACTCAGAAGTTACATGATCACAACATCCTACTTTTGGGTGAGAAAAAGAGGCAGATAGGAAGTGGAAGAACAGAAGTCAGCACAAACGTTATATAAAATATGGTGCAGACACGAGTACAGTAGTTCTTCAAAGGAAGGAGAGAGTCAGTGCCTGCCCCTAAGAAAAATAATCAAGCTGTAGCAGCAATGATTGCTCTAAACCCACGTCATATCTACAGCCTACATTCATTGCTTCCACATGCAAAATGTAATCCTTTTCTCCAATCTACCTCAACTCTACTGCACTCCATGTGGTACCTCTTTTCAGAGGACTGTCTAAATTATCTAAGCACACAAAAAAAGAACGTTAAAGCAAGTCATGATCTGCCACAGCAAAGCGTAAGATGAGTAATTCATTACTTCAAGTGTTAGGAGGTCTTTTTTTTTTTTCCTTGAGTGCCAACAGTATTTGAAGTGGTAATGTGTATATAGAAATCTTAATTTGTTTCGCTTCATCTTTATATACCCCTAGTGTATTTATTCCCAACGCACAGTGAACCAAAAATCTGATAAGGAAAAACAACATCTGCTCCGGATCTAATACCTAATGGAAGTGTGCGAATGAGTATTTGCAAAACCCAAGATCCATTTGAGTCCTTAACTGAACTGCTTACAAGCAGGAATTGGGGGAAAATGGATAGATATCTGCATTTCAGGCACCCCAAAGTTCAAGTAAAAAAAAAAAAATCTATTCCATTTTTGGTTGTCCGTAGCAGCAATTTCACAGCAACTGCTGGGTGTGCAATTGCCACTCTGCTTTTGGAAGATTAAACAGCAGAAAACTTCTCCAGAGACTTCTCACTTTTTATGCAGGTTCAGCCTTATTTTCACTTCATTCCCAAACCTACCTGTCCTGGTTTCGGCGGGGATAGAGTTAATTTTCTTCCTACTAACTGGTAGAGTGCTGTGCTTTTGGATTTAGTGTGAGAACAATGTTGATAACACACTGATGTTTCAGGTGTTACTGGGTAGTGCTTACCCTAAGTCAAGGACTTTTCAGTTTCCCCTGCTCTGCCAACGAGGAGATGCACAAGAAGCTGGGAGGGAGCACAGCCAAGACAGCTGACCCCAACCAGCCAAAGGGATATTCCATACCATGGAACATCATCCCCAGTATATAAACTGGGGGGAGTTGGCTGGAAGGGGCTGATCGGGGACTGGCTGAGCATTGGTCAGCAGGTGGTGAGCAATTGTATTGTGCATCACGTGTCTGTCTTGGGTTTTATTTCTCTCTCTCTTTTTGTTGTCTCCCTTTCAATTATTATTATTATATTTTATTTCAATTA
>NW_009617386.1:375-2616 GCF_000690535.1 Cariama cristata | reverse complement strand
TCCACACCCAGGCACAACCCCTCGTCCCCACCATCCCTTTGCCAGCACCCACAGCAAGCTGTCACCCCAACCCATGGCCTGCAACGCGGTTTATAATTAACTCCCCGGATCCTGTACATCTTTAGGGGTCATTTGCATCACATCGGAGTGTGTAAACTCCCCAGCCCGGCTCCTAATTAGCGCGCGGAGATCAAGCGAGCCCCTTGAGAGCGATGTGTTTTTCCATGTGCCGCAGCCCTGGCTCGCTGCAGGATGCTCGGCGTGGTACCCAGTGCCTTTGATACCTTTACATCCTTCTCCATCACCGAACGGTCTCAAAAATGTTAAATCCACCAAATTTATCCTAAAGTCAAAGCTGGGGGAGTTATTAATAACCCCAGGTCAGAGTCTCCCCAACATTTCGTCCTCCCACCTCTCCCATCCCCATGGGACAAAGCGGTATCGCTGTAGAAACTGGGGGGAAAAGGCTGTTTTCACCACGTTACGGGGAATTTGTTGCAAATCTGAAAGCTGAGGGTGGCTGGGTAGGAACAGGGGGGAGGGAAGAGAGTGGTCAGCAAGTACCCGCTGTCAGTGTTTGGCAGCTTCCAAAAAGTGTTTTGTTGGAGAAAAACAAGGATTAAAGTGGGAGAAAGAGTTTCCATCCCATCGTTTACAAGGAGAAGAAGCGAGCGTGGCTGGGAGGGGAAAATTTGAGCAGTGAAATCCTGGGGGAGGGCAGGCCAGACGCTGCCTCACCGGGACCGGGAAGGCAGCAGGCTTGAAACGGGGCTTTAAGGACCACTCGTCACGGGTGGGCACACGGTGTCAGGACCACCTTGGGCCACATCCATCCCTGGGCAGTGCTGCCCTGCTGCCAGCTGGGAACACGGCCCTGGTTCCCCCCAGTCCCTTGGGAATGGCAGCGCTGGGGTCTCGTGGTGCGAGCAGCATCCCGAGCCCGGCACAAGGAAAAGTCAAAGTTGACCAGGGTTTCTGCCGGGGGTTGGAAGGTTCTTCTGCTTTTTATAGGTTGTTTAAACAACTAACCAGTATAAACCAGAGCAGGGCTGGCAGAGTGGGAAGGGGAGCGGGGAAGGCAGGAGGAGCCTGCTGGGAAGCAGGGGAAAGGAGATCCTGGTGGGGATGGGGTGCTGAGGGGGCTTGGGGAACACCAGGGCACATCAGGGTGCTGAGGATGAGGGGGTTGCCTCTCCTAACCGCCTTCCTCCATCTCACAAGCATCACCCCAGCACCCAGCAAACTCCCTGGGGGTGATTATCATTCATCTGTCTACTCCCATCGCAGCGCAGGGCCCGGCCATGGCATTGCCCTGCGCCCCTCCAGAGCCAAATCCAGGCTTCGGCGGGGCTCAGGCGGACCCAGCTGCCGTCCAGCCCCAGCTCCATCCCGCTCGGGGTGACACAGACCGAAAGTCCCACCAGCACCCAGCACTGCCGCAGCCCGGTGCCGTCGGGCGAAGTGCGGCAATGGGTGGAGGCTTTTCGGTTCCAAAATGACTGTGTGGAAGGAGGAAGGATTGAAATGTCTCCCAAAAACGAGGTGGTTCTTGCCCTCGGGAAGACGGACGGACACACGGACCCTCTCTGTGGCCCAGACCCCCTTTTTTGCCCGGTGTTAGCAATGCTGCTGGCAGCGGCTGAGGGAAGAAACACGCGGTTCCCGTGGGGCTGGGCCACCCCACGCTGCAGCTGGGCATTAATACGGGAAATGATGCTCGTTTGCTGCTGGAGGCAGCCAGAAGTTGCTGATGGCTGGCCTGAGCCCATCCCCGTGGCGTTAGGGCCGCACGGCTTACAAACCCGGTTTGCTCCTGACAATCCTGCTGTAATTCTTGTGAAGAGGAAGAAAAATCCAAGGCACTTAAATACACTAATTCCCCCCAACCCTTCTGGGCGCCTCCACGGCAGCGTGGCACACCGGACTCTCCAGCCCCTTGCTTCTCCCGCGTGTCAGCAGAAACCCCCGTCCCCTTGCACCACGCAAAGTTTCCCAAATCCGTTTTCCTGCGCCGCTGGCTCGCCGCACCGCGGTATCATCGGTGCCCCGGGCTTGGAGGCAAGCAGGAACATTTGGCATCCTAAACCAAACCTGAGGCCTGCATCTACATCCCAAATCTGCCCCCTCCCCAAGCTGCACAGGTCTCCCCTACACGTCACCCACGAGCCATGTGTCCAGCTGGCAGCCAGCGACATGGAAAAGGGCCAGGATCCGGCTCTCCAGCCGGGTTGTCCATGCTCC
>NW_009617386.1:0-261 GCF_000690535.1 Cariama cristata | reverse complement strand
CCCAAGGGACCTGCGTGGACCGAGGGGGCACAGCCCATCGTCTCCCCGGCGCAGGTCCCTGCCTTCCAGCCCACCATCCAGCTGCCACGTTAATTCCCGACCTGCGAAACCCCAGCTCCAGCGCCAGCACCTCGCTCTCCCGGCAGGGACGGGTGATGGACGGAGCCTCACGTGCGCTGGGACACGCTGGCGATGCCACGCACCGGCAAGAGCCGTGGATGGGTCACATCCCCACCCGGGAGCGGTAAGGAACCGGGTTGC
>NW_009617385.1:0-1525 GCF_000690535.1 Cariama cristata | reverse complement strand
CAGCTGCCACCGCTGGGCAAGATTTGAGCTGTTCCAAGCGTTGTGGTTTTGTAGGTCTGGTTCCAGCGCGGTGGAGACGTTTGCGTTAAAGCTGGTGTACGCAAAGCGGTGACGCGGTGTCACCGGCGCGGATTTTTACCTTCCCACAGCACGCGCTGCACTGGGAACCGCGGTGGCAGAAAGAGCTGCCGAGTGCGCAACCAGCAACGGCGCTTCCAGCCTCCAGTGCTGGTTGGCAAAACTTTCAACATTGCACCGTGACCAAAACGAGGGCCCCCTACAAATTCACACCATGTATTCACCTGACTCCGTTCTTAATTTGAGGGGGGGCCCTAGAAGCTCCGCAATGCTGTTTGCACCCCCCGGCTCCCATAGGCCTCAGCCCTTCCCACTGTGCGGGGTGGCAGGGACGGGCTCGCCCTGGACACACGGCCACCAACCATGGGCTAAAAGGGAAAGAACGAACGGTTTTGGTGGGCTGAATTCTGCCAAGCTACTGCTGAAAATTGCTTCTGTCTAAGGAACAGCTTCAGGGCAAAAATCAGAGGATTTTTTTTTTTTTTTTTTAACCTCTTCTTCTAAAGAATAGAAGTTGGTGGCAGAATTGTGTGGCTGTTAAAGGGTTTGTACTTTTGTCACCCTTCATAAGGGCAGGACCACCTAAAAGAGATGCAGTACAAGATTTTTAAGGTTAAGTGGTTCAGCCCACGTGTCGCAGGCGCGTTCCCGCAGCGCCGACCGAGCAGGCCAGCGCTGTTCCCACTCCACCACACTCATCCTCCACGGGAAGCTCTGCCCCGCACACACAGAGTGCACCTCCGCTACAGCCGGGTACTGCGGGCCAAAAACCAGCTTGCTCTTCTGTTTTTGTTTTTATTTTAGGGTATTTTTTGGTCCCATGCCCCACCACTGAGTCTTTTGCTCCTGAACACTGGCAGCGCTGCCATCGGAGGGGTTTCTCCAGCTTGGGAGCCTTCATTACAGCACTCAGGCAGCAAGAGCACGTATATTTGATCAGGATTTTCAAAGCGCCGGCCCTTCAGCTGAGCGTGCAGCGTTCCCGGTGCAGCGTTCCCGGTGAGCTGATCTCACTGAGCATCCTCAGTGGCTGCCCCCGCCGAGCCGGAGCGTCCTGCATGACAACGGCGTTAACTGCGGGTGCTGCTGAAGGGGGCTTGCTGTGTTTTGCTAATAATTACAGACTGTTACGAAAGACCAGAAGACGTCATTTATCTACTGTTCATTGCAAGAAACGCACGATGGCGAGGCTTCCCTTTCTGAGCCATGCAACGCATTACTGCCGAGCGCTTGGCATGAACAGGGTGCCTATGCATTACCGCCCGCTTGTGCCAGTGGAAATGCGAGGGGATTATCTGGCAGTGGGAAAAGATGCTTGGGAATGTCTGTTCCTTTGCTGAAAAGAGACGACAAAAGTTCTCTCTCAAATTGCTTTCAGGTGCTTTAGTCAGAAATGGAGAAGTGATCCAAACGGCTCCAGATAAAGCCCTGAAGTTCTCCATTTGCA
>NW_009617384.1:0-1019 GCF_000690535.1 Cariama cristata | reverse complement strand
TGTGCTTGTGCCTGGGTAGGTGCTGGGGAAACCAAATGGTGTGACCAGTCACCCCAGTGCTACGTGGCGCCCTGCGGCATCGCAGCAGCCTCCTCGGTGCTGTGGGCACTGACCCCGCTCTCTTCCATGCCAGGGGTGGTATCTGAGCCAAAGTGGTACCCAGCTGGAGGTGGTATCTGAGCAGATGCGACACCCAAGTTTAGGTGGCATCTGCCCAAGCAGAGATGGCACCTGAATGGAGGTGGCACCCAGCAGAGGTGAGACCCCACAACCACCAGTGACCCTGAGCAGACCTTCCATCACCAAGCCCCCACTGGGGCAAGGGGTTCCCGGGGGACCATGGTGGGATGGTGCAGGGAGAAGACCAGGGTGCTGCTGTGGGGTTGAAGCTGGGAAGCCGATCCCTAAAGGGTGCTGTGGCTGTGCAAAGGCTGTCCCCTCTCCAGTCCTCTCCTGCTGTACCTCCTACAAGTTTCCCTTGTCCCTCCCACTCCCTCCCAATGCTCGCCTTCTGTCAGGGAGCCGGGAAAGGCTGGGGATAAGGAAAGGGCTCTGCAAGCGAGGCTACCAGTCTGGCTGGCTCGAGGCTCCCAGTGTGGGTGGCTGCCCCCCGCGGATGCTCGGGGCCGGGGATCGGGGCAGCCGGTGCTCCCATGGACCTTCCCAGCGGGATGCTCCTCGCCTGCTCCCTCTGCCTCCTGCCCGGTAAGCGCTTGCTCCCCATCCTATGCCCACCCCAATTCCCCAGGGTAGGGGGAAAACAACTGGGAATAACTTTTGCTTCTTTGCGGAAGGTGCTGGAGAAAGCCCAAGGTTAATAAGGCTGTTGGAAAAGTCTTGCCGGGAGCAGGAGGGAGGGAGCGAGGCGGGTTTGGAGATCTTTGATGGGCTCCCCAGGAATGAGCGGGCAGCGCAGCCTCTTCCCGGCCCTTCTCCTCGGCTGGGCTGCAGTTGGAACGGGATTAGTTATTGTTTTTCTGAAGCATCAGATGGTGGGGGAAAAAAAAAGACACCCCCCC
>NW_009617383.1:708-1682 GCF_000690535.1 Cariama cristata | reverse complement strand
AAAAAAAACCATTTCTGTGCTGTGCAAAAGACACTTTGTACAATTCAAACAGAACAAACTCCATGCACGTGAGCGGGGCTACAGGACACCCCAAGCCAGGACCCGGCTCCACAGCACCACCTGGCAAAATCCCAACAAAAACAGGGCTGGAAATAATACTGATGCGCAAAGTCCCCTTTAATAGGCGGGCAGGGAAGATTGTCACTGAGCCCAGCCACGGCACATGCAGGATGAGCTTCCAAGCACTGCAACTGGGGTCTTGCTGATGCCCTACAGTGATGGACAGACACAGAAGGGGTCACAGGCAACAAAGCCGCACTGGCTGCCTGGGAGCCAAGGGGTGCTAAGACGATACAGTCACTGCCGTCAGGGCTCCGTTCCGGGTGTAGTAGAACTTGCTGAATGCCTCTTCAAGTAAACAGGTAAGTCTGCTCTGGTCAGCCTGGGAAGAGCAAGTCACAGTGACGGGTAGGACAAGTCCGCGCAAAGCTAAGAGCTTGGCTGAAGCCTGCCAGGGTAGATGGGCAGGGACACATCTTATTTCTTCTACCTCCCCAGCTAGAAAAGGACTGATCTAGCATAAACCATTTAAAGTTTGAGAAACGAATGCAAATCTAGATCCCTACCTGAGCCCCAGGCCTGCTTACCTCACTGATGAATCCAAGCTGGACCAGTTCAGCTGCCAGCTCCTGGATGTTGTCATCTGCAACACAGGGAAGAGTGTAAGTCCCAGGTCTGAGCGCACTGCTGGCCCCAGTGCAACACAGTATGGGAAGAAAGGTACTTACTGGGCTGCAGGTCACAGCTCAAGTGTCGATTCAACTTGTCTTCCAGTTTCAGCAGCAATGTTAACTGCAGGGTAGAGAAGTACCCATGAGGGACTGCAGTCTTGCAGGCTGCCACAGCCTGTGGCCCCCACAGCCCGCCCGACGCATCCCCAGAAATCCCCATCAGGGCAAAAAATCAACAACCCC
>NW_009617383.1:0-667 GCF_000690535.1 Cariama cristata | reverse complement strand
CCTCTCCAACCCCCAGCCAGCAGCACCATCCTGTGAAGGAAGCCCGAATCTGGGGGTGGGCCGAAAACATTTGCTATGGGCCAGGTCTGCCACAGGCACGGGCCTGGATCTGGCTTTGGGCCCCAAAGATGGCAGCTGCGGCAGCAGAGGCTCACACCAGGTACCAGCAGGACATCAGCATGCTGGAGCCACGAGCTCTGCACAGCTGCCCTGGTACACCCCCACACAGCACGCTCAGCCAGAAGATGGGAACATACATGGTGCTTCACTCCCTCCTCTACTGACTCAATGTTGCACTGCATCAGCACCACCTGAAACAGAAGCAAAGACATCCCATGACTGACTGCCACTGCGTGGCACAACTGCCTGGGGAGAAGAGGTCTCCACCTCAGCAGGCTCTGGAGTCGGGGTTTTCACTGATGGTGGAGCAATGGGAGATTTCACCACTACCTGCTGGGGCTGCTGGGGTCGTGGCATCCCAAAAGCTGTGAGTGGGTAGATACCATTCCTACAAGAAAGCAGCAGGGTCTGAGGTTATGCCTCTCTGAAATTTTTCTAGTCCTGCACACAGTTAAAGTTGCCCTTTAAAAAAACCCCAAACCCTCTTACCTTACATCCTCCAGGAACTTATCTAGCTCCAACGCTGGAGACTGTGAGAAGCTGGGGG
>NW_009617382.1:6908-18564 GCF_000690535.1 Cariama cristata | reverse complement strand
CTGCTCCCGCGGCGGTGTGAGCTTCCAAGCGGCCGGCGAGAGCTGGGAGGGGGGACACAGCCGGCCAGCCCCCCTGCCCGCTTGCTAAGAAGCTTGCCGACCTCTTCTCTCGTCTCCCTTTTCCCCCGGGCACTCCTCCCAGTCTGACCGAGGGGGGTGGGTGTGTGGGGGGGTGTGATTTCAACTCCAGCTCATCCCCGTAGTTTGCCAGAGCTCTGAAATCCCAGCACTTGCATTAATTGTTGGTCTTAGCAACGTGCGAAAATTGCGAGAAGAGCTATTTTTAAGCATCTGCCGTCTATTCTTGACTTGGTTTCTCCTGTTTGTTTTGAATAAAGTCTGTTGTGAACCAAGACTCATCTCCTGTTCAAGCAGGATTTTGTGTGTGCGCCTATTTCAAGCGTGAGTTCCTGCAGTCTGATTAAATCTTTCCAGGCTTTGACTTAGATACTACTCTAAAGTCTTTTTTTGGTTTTGCTATTGAAAGAAGCAAACCTTACTAATTAAAGAGCAAAGCGGGATAAATAATAATTTTTACAAATTTACTTTATGTTTTTGTGCTTGGAATAGCCTTAAACTGCCCGTGCTGAGCTTCAGATTCGTTTGTTAGTCAAGGCTTTTTTCATTCGCTTCAGCCCAGACTTTTCAACTCTCCATCGTGGTTACAAATCATTTGAGAATAGGGAGTAATTGCTGGCTTAAAAAAAAAAAATAAAAAATCAGTCTCAAAATGCAAACCTTAAGCTCTCAAAGACTGGAGTTCCTTCTTTGCCTCTGCTGTCTGACTTTTTGGCGTGAGTTTGCTTCACTTTAAAATAAAACCTGAGATAAGACTGAATTCATCTTAAAGTTACACGTTTAGTGGAAGGCAGCCTACGAAGGGAAGGCGTTGTGGAAGGCCCGCTCTTGGTTACCTGTCTCAAGCTGGGTTGGATCGGCCTCTGAAGGGATCTTTCTCTGTTGAGGGAGTCTCGGATAAGCAAATTTTGACTTCTAGATGGCTGAAGTCAGGTGAGGAAAACCCACACTTGTAGGGCCAAATTGTGGGTGTGGGATATCTGACATCGGGACTGGGATGCGGTGGCTCCGACACTGACACTCGTCGTTTTGAAAGTCTTAGTTCATATTTTAAAAAAACAATAACACATCCAGCCAGTTCTTTACCTCTCAATATTGCTGTCCCAAGGGATGTGAAATTTATTTGAATTTTGTGAGATGTTTTGCATTTGCCTTACAGCGTATACAGATGTGGACATGCTCTGTTTGTTTTAAGTCTTTAGAGTTTGTGTTCTCGTACCAGTGCAGTTTGGCAATACCTTTTTAAACAGAATCTGGGCTCTCAGGTAACTACAGGATCTCGGCCTTAGGGGTGAAAGCGCACACAAAAGCAAGGGAGGGGTTGACAACTGGCATTTCTTTGTGTTTCTTTGTCCCCCCTTGCTTCCTGCAAAACAGGGATGATCGTGATGCCTTCGTGGATGGTGATAAGAGCATCTGCTGCCACAGAGGAATGCAAGAGCCAGGTCTGTCAGACTTCACATGGGTCTCCCGCAGACAGTCCCTGCTTTGCATTTCCCTGCTGTGCCATTTGCATCTCATGAATTCCTCTCCTAGTCCCGTGTCCCTGTCCTGGGGCCCTGCGTGCCAGTTCCGTTTGCTGTGGAAGGGTCCGAGCGAGTGCGAAATCCCAACGCTACAGCAACCGGAGAGGGTGTAAGACCTGCAGGCAACAGGCTGGGTGCCATGGCCGTGGCCTGGTGCAGCAAATTCTCCCTTAGCGTTAGATCTGCCTTCTCAAAGAGCATTTTGTAGGGTTGGTGTAGAAATTTGTAGGGTTGGCGTAGAAATGGAGGCCCATCTTCATCAAGGGACTTGGCACCGTGTGTCCCGTTGAGTTTCCCCGCAGCAGGGCTGGGAGGGGAGGAAGGGTTTGCCCATCTCAAGACTTCAGGCATGTGTGGCCTAGAGAGAGTAGCTGTTAAATCACGTGTTACGTCCGTGAAGGTACATGAAAAATAGGCTTTCTGTATATTTTTGCATGTGTAAATCTGAAATGGTAATTTCAGGCCATAATTGTTGAAGACATGAGCAACCGGTGGCACTGATGTCGTGCGTCCTGCCTATCTGTTGGGGTAAATTTTCCAGTTGAGAATATTCATTGCCACTAAAAGTCACCTCCGTACTTGTTACCCTCCCAGTCACAAAACTTCTTCAGCGCTGCCATGAATGTAAAGCCTCAGTCAGTGGTTAATAACTGCAGCTTTTCCTAGCTCAATCGCAGTAAAATAGATGGTGCCAGTCATTGTCTTTAAATAGTCTCATGCTTGTAACACCTCAGAGCATTGACAGCTGTTCTGTTTAATCACAACATGTTTTCGCTTTTAATACAGGCCTGTAAACATAGCTGTTTTAACGTATTCTGGCATATTTTCCTTGTTCAGTTTTAGTACTGTAGAGCTAAAAGCGTCCCGCGGCACGCGGAGTCACGGCGCAGGGAGGGCAGCGCTGATCCAACAGGCGTATTTTACCACTCGCCTTCTCAGCCAAAGTTTCTGCTGGAGGCTGCCGAGTTATATTTAAACCAAGTTTTTCCCTTCTTTCCCTCCCTCGAAACACATGCCAGCGCAGTTCAGGTCTGGACGCCGGCCAGCTGGACCAAGGCTCTGCCCGGATCAGCGTGCCAGGGCTCGCCGTGGGTGCTGCGGAGAGGAGCACCCAGCCTCCCCCCGCGTCAGTGCACGCAGCTCCGTGATCCGGGATTACGTTTCTGATATTTGAAACATATGCAAGGTTTCCTTCTGTTATCTGCGCTTTGAGACTTGGTATTTTGTCTTATTTGGACTGGCAGTTCTTTATTCCTGTGTTCAAACGTTCACAAATCCACCTTATTGTCTAAGAATGTGCTGGCTTTCTCATGTTAGGCTGTTGCCATCTAAGTAGCGTATGAACTAATTATGCCATAAATATATAAACAGACGACAAAACATTTCTTCAGCGCAAGCCGTGTACCCCTTCATACACTGGACAAAGAGAAGCCCTTTCGTACAGGGCACTACCTACAGACCGTCACTTTTCTTAACGCAGAAAGCATGGAGGAAATTATTTCAGGGCACATAGGTACATAAACTGTTTCCAGTTAGGGGGGAAAGGGAAAAAAAAACACCAACCAAACCCACCTTCAGCTTTGGGTCATGTTTTTATGAAAGATGGCTATGTGTGCGCTTCACCCAGCTAAAACAGAAGGACTAGAAAAGTTTAAATTTCCTTAATTCAGCTGACTTGTTAAAACAATATGTGGTTATGTAGAGACATGTGATTTCACATCAATGAATGTGAAAATCTTCCTCTTCTGATGATATTCCTGCTTACGTACGACACTGGGGGGTTAGGTGGTATCTACCCAGCGCTGAATTTCGAAGCAATATTTTAAATTGCAACAGAAGCAAGTCTTCCCAAATAGAACTTTATAAACTGTTTTGTTTTGGTGATCTGGCGTTATGCAGGAGTAGAAATGCCAAACGAAGGCACTTGGAAAGTAATTTAAAGGCAATCGATAAGCTTGCTTCTTTCCTAAATTAGATTTCTATCACAAATTTCTTTTTCTTAGCTTAATAAATGCCGAAGAAGTCTCAGCATAGTACAAATGTGTCGTAGCAATGAAGCTTTGAAAGAGATTAGCAATTGAACATTGCAGGTGCTTTCAAAGAAACAGAGGTCACAGAATGCTGTGCCAATGCTGACTTTTATATAAAGGAAATGCAAATGCAAAAAAAATCAGATTCTTTGATTTCGGGTCACAAATCAATACTCTGAAGGAAATCCTCAATGTCTCTAGCAAGAAGCTGACAGCAGTAATAACTGCGTTGGCTGCAGCGATAATTCCTCACTGATGCATCATTTAGTTCATTGATGCATATTATGACTGCCCAGTCCCCAAAAATCATTTTTTTCTGTTTGAGGTGGTTCTTCTCTGGCTTTATGTGTGGGAATGTCTGAATGTGTACGAGGACAAAGGACAGCAGGTACCTGTGCGTAGGCTATGGTGAAGACCAGCAGTTTGAGAAACGTCCCTGTCTTCTCCGGCAGAGTGACTTCATGCTCAGACTTCTTCAGGGCACCTCTAGTTTTTCCAAAGTCCCTAGTCCTTACAAAGAAAGTGGAGAACACAACCAGAAACAAAGCGAAAGCGGGAGGCAAGAAGGCTTGGAGCGAGTCCAGAGGAGGCCACGGAGATGATCCGAGGGCTGGAGCACCTCTGCTGTGAGGACAGGCCGAGAGAGTTGGGGTTGTTCAGCCTGGAGAAGAGAAGGCTCTGGGCAGACCTTAGAGCAGCCTGCCAGTACCTAAAGGGGATGACAGGAAAGCTGGAGAGGGACTTTTTACAAGGGCATGGAGTGATGGGACAAGGGGCAATGGCTTTAAACTAAAGGAAGGTAGATTTAGACTAGATACAAGAAAGAAATTTTTCACAATAGGGGTGGTGAGGCGCTGGCGGAGGTTGCCCAGAGAAGCTGTGGATGCCCCATCCCTGGAAGTGTTGAAGGCCAGGTTGGATGGGGCTTTGGGCAACCTGGTCTGGTGGAAGGTGTCCCTGCTCATGGCAGGGGGTTGGAACTGGGTGGGCTTTAAGGTCCCTTCCAACCAAACCATTCTGTGATTCTGTGGATGCCACCGTGTCCAAGACGGGTGTAGCAGCATCTATCCTTGGAGATCACCACCTGCTCTTCAGGAGTTGTCCTGTCCCTCGGGGCAGCCCAAGCTGAGCTCACAAAAGCGCTTTTCTCTTGCTTGCTGCATCTGTGCCATGAATTTTGCTACCGTGCATAGTGCCGAAGGGATGCGTTTCCTTTCTGTGCCCTTGCCAGATGATGCTGTTCTGCTGTGAGAAATTCACGGTGTGGGTCAGGGCTTCCAAAATGTTGCCTGCTCAGCTGCCCTTATAGGAGGGGATTTGCGTTGCGCTGTGGTACGTGGCATCCAGGTTTTGGGGCAGGACACCTGCCTCCAGTCCTCCTGCCTCCTCTCTTAGCCACCGAGTCGTGTACACAGATGGAGATGTTTGCGTGTGAAATTATATTTTCCCCATCCCTTCTAGAGAAGAGGTTCATGGCTGGATTTACTTTTCTCCCATGCAGCTTTGGAGTACACGTTTTGCCTTTCCCATCAGGAGCTGAACCCATGCTCATACGCACTGGCAAAACCGCGCGCATCTCCTTTACCGGCGTGTTATGGATGAGTGAATCTGGGTGTGAATTGAAAGATGGTTCTGCCTCTGTAGCTGGGTTTTGTAAGTGCCCAACTCGTTTGGAAGTGCTGGGATGAAATCAATACTGAGTCTATGCGGTGATGCACCAGTTATTCGGGAGTGTGTCTGGAGTTACGTGGTTGGTGGCTCTTTGAGGTTAACGCAAGGCAAAGGGCCCCACTGAACTGAGCCTGTAATTAAGGATGCTCCTTTTTTTTTTGGAGATGTCACTGGTTAAGACTGACAAGGAACATCAGGGGAAGAAGAGAGAAAGGAAGAGGTGCGGGTGGAATGATTATAAGCAAACAACCTAAGCCTAATAAGCGATTTCCTTAGCTGCCACCTAGTTAGTCATTATGAGGCTATTCTTTAGTATCAGCTTAAGATCCCATTGCCACCATGACAACCCTGGAACTATTCTGGATAATTTCTGGCTTAACACACAGCTAGTCAAACATTCCCCTTCTTTGGGGAATTGTATTAGTTATTCTATTTCTTCTAATCTCTGGTGGAGGGTATCTGGGATGCCGGGAGTTCAGTGGGTGTTAGAAAAAGGAACCTCGTGCCAACAGGTAAAACCCCTAGACTGGCCTGCCCTTGGGTAGCTGAGCAGGTAGACAGTGGGACACTTTACAAGGACTTTTTTTTTCCCCTCCCCTAAAACAGTGCTAGAGTGATTAGAGAAACCAGGGCACTGAGCATTTACTTTTTATTGTTATCCTGTATAGACATCCAGCAGCCTTACACTGTGATGCAGCGATGGCCTGAATACAACACTGGTTGAAGTTATTCTATTCACTTGATTTGGAAAAGTTATTTACGGTAGATGCTTACGTCTTCTAGAATGGCACAGTCTCGGTGATCTGAGCACGTTGCATCTGGTGATGGTTTCTGCACAGAGGATTTCCCGTGTTTTGTTGCCCACAGGACTAGATGCCGATGTAATGGAGCTCTGATCAGCTCATGTGAAAAGGCCCTTTTCTTTTCCTTGCTTGGCTTTCTCCAAGACCTGAGTCTGAGCTGAACCGGTGCGAGATGATGTGTTGGTTGGATTAGTTCTTCTTGTGCCTAGGATGGGTTCAGTGGGCCTTACTGGCTAGTAATGGACAATTTCACAATTAGACAATTTCTTAAGTATCCTTTACTGGGTGTATAAACGAGGCTGTGGGACTGGCTAACAGGGACGGTAACTCCGAAGGCAGGTGGCATTCCTCTCCCCATCGCTCATGCCCGTGCTGGGAGAGGGTTGCACCAGGGTCCAAGAACAGAGCCGAGTTTCCCCCTGGACAACGCAGGGCTTTGCTGAGAAGGGTGGAGAAGGCAGCCTGATCTTACCAAGCGGTGTATCGCTGCCTTCCGTGGGAGAGCATCCTTGTTCTCCACTGCTCGGCCAAACCTTTCCAGTCTGCCGCAACCGAGGCTACCGCTGGAGAAGGGGAGCGAGAGGAGGCACCTGGAGATGTGTGTGATCAGGTGGAGAAATGGCCCATCGCCGTGCAGGTGGGGGATGCTCATAGGCAAGGAGGCCGATGGCCAGATCCTGCCCAGAGCTGGATGTTCCAGTTGGTTCAGCCAGATCTGGGGCTTTTCTGCCAAGCAGGCAGTGCTCTTGATTTTCTTTTACCCAGCCTGTGTTCTTGTTTGAGCAGAAAAGAGAATTTATTTGTACATAGCCTCTGATAAGATGAAGCTTGCAGAAAGCTGGGAGGAAGCAAGTTCTGAGCTAAGACCAACCTCGCAGCGTGTTGTGGGTACGCTCTTCGTCAGTGCTGTCACCTCGCTGGTCTGCGCAAGGATCTTTTTCTCCTTTCTTTCTCCTCCCCTGAGCTGTCTTGGATGGTACAGTCAAAAAACCAACTTGAAATCCCCCTCTGGGCTGTGAAACGTGGGGGTAGATGTGAATAACTGCACGTGGACTAGTTCTGTCTAATTTATCTTCAGTCCCTGCATTTAAACAAAATATTTTATGTGCTATTTAAACCCCCACCCCTTCCCCCCAAAAGAAGATGAAATGCAGATCTTTTCAAATATTCATGACCTTAAATGACCAATCATGGGAGGAAATTTTTCTTTAATAGGTACAGATAATAAAAGAAATAATGGCTTCTGGTCACCGAGCTAATCTTCAGAGCTTCCTTCTTCCTAGCAAATATTTATTCTTCTTAATATGATCAATGTGCACCATTGTTCAGAAGACTTGCACCCGCCAGAAAACTGAATTATCCCCCACCCGGGTCCTAAAACCCTTGAAGAAAGGGGACTTGGATGGTTAGAACTGCTGCTTGCTCTGCTAATAAATGGACTTATTTAAATTTCAGAGTATTGTCTTGTATGCTGCAACCGTTAGAGATAACTGTGTAAGGTAAGGAGTTGGAAGCCGGGATAATTCATGTTTCAAATTATACTGGAGCAGCAGTATAAAAAAGTGCTTTTTGATTCTTACCACTGCTGTTTTCCACATTTTCACTCTTCCCAATCTAGATGCGGCTCAGAACTTAAAAAGCTTTAACAAAAACCAACCGACTTGTTTTTAGATAAAGAGTGCAGTCAACGTTTCTGTAACGTTTAATAAACTCTGTGTTCCTGGAGGTTTACCTGGCTACTGAAATTTCTAGTCACTTCCTTATTCAATCTTTCTTGAGGTAAAGGCACTGAGTAGAAATAGCTTCTTTTAGACTCGTTATCTAATATCAGTTAAAACCCACGCGCGTTTGAGCTGTTACGGTGCCGGGAAGCCCCAGCGTCCCCTGATAGTCCCTCATCCTGGGTGCAGCACAGCAGTGCGGTGGGGGCCGGTCGCTGCCCCAGGGAGCTCCTGGCGGTTTCATGGGAGAGGCAAAAAGCAGACTGTCTTACGACAAAGATGGGAGTTCACTCTTTTGTGCTGGCAGCGTGTTTTATCCGTCACAGAAACCTCCTCTGCAGCCCTCATCCAAGACATTCCAGCGTGATGCCTCATCAGCGGCCGCTGCGTCATCTCGGTCCTGTCGGGAAGGGCTGCCACCACAGCCTTGCCTTACCGGGGAAGAGCCCGGTGTGCCTTCAACTAAAGGATCTTGAGGCTCTTTTAAGATAGGTGAACCCTTTTACAGATCAGCTTATCTGAGAGCAAACACCCTCCTGTACCTTCACGGAGGAAACCCGTGATGCGTGAGCTATGGTGTTGATGCTTGAACTACAAACACCCAATTTTTGGAGTTGGGTTTTGGGAGTCAGTATTCTGATGCTCAACACGGCATGAGGATAGAGCATAGACAAGGGTGGGCCAGGCAGTGCCTTTCTGTTCGTTCCACTCTATCTATTGTCATGGTGGATTACAGCTGAGCCGGGTAGTGGATTGCAGGGTAAGTCTCTCCTAAATACAAACTGTGGACTAGATACTTTTCTGCATCTTTTTCATGGATGCAGTCATAAAACCATGATCTGCCTTATTGTAATGCTCGGGAATTCTTAAGTCCCCTTCTGCTGCCCTGTAGGGAAGTGGGCTTTGTCGTTAGCTCTCCAGGTCCAACGCAAGCTCGGTCTTCCTGTCTGGGTTGTAAAAAGCACTGGTCATCGCTTCCTTGGTGGAGACTGAAAGGAGACAGTTGAGTATCTAAACATCTGAGGGTGAGTCTGTCACAATAAAATCTCCCTGTATCTTTATGCAGGCCCTGGGGCTCTATCTGTATCTGTGTATGTGGAGATACATGTATATATATTTTTTTTTAATATATGTACACACGTATATAAAAATATACCTGTATATGTGCGATGGAGTGCAGTTCCAAGAGTACACCATGCTGAAGGATGTTTATTCCACATTTCTGATGCACCCCCTTGCCTCTGGACCCAGTCCTCGCTGGGGTTTCCATGCCACCATAGACCCTCCTGGGAGACTGTGCTCTGAGGCATAAATTAGTCTCCGATCTAGCAAGTCCCATCTTTTTCTGATCCAGAATCCACATCTATTGGTACTTCTGAGACTGTTTGGGAAACCCTGCTTTGTTTGCTCCGTGCTTTCCTTTCCATTTTCCATTAGGGAAAAATTCAATACCAGGAGCCAGAAAGTTGCGAGGAGTAGGCTCGTAAGGATTAATATTTGTAAAGTGCTTTGAAATCCTCAAGCTGGTGAAGATGCGGAGACCATGCTCAGAGCCATGTTTTGGTCCTAAAAAACCGAGAGAGGGAAAACAACCAACCAGTCCCTGAAGAAATTATTTAATTAGAGAAATTCGTTTGGGGCAAAGAGTGGTTGGGGGATTTCTTGCTGAAGTGACTCTGGTATCATTCTTCAGGCTGTTTTACAATGCAAATGAACATACGTGTAGAGTGCTCTCAAAAAGTGAATTTTGGAACAAAAGTAGTTGGGAAGATGAACTGTAGGTGAACTAAACTCTGTTGTTGCATGTTGCTCTGTTTGCAGCGCCCGATGAGAAACACAGGATAGTTTCAGCGACACTCCCTCTCTTTGCACATTTCAAGAGACAATTTATGTCGTGGATTGCACTTTTCCAGCTGTATTCTAACCTCATGTCCTTAAAACTCAAGCTTTTCTCTTAAATACTACCAAATAACTAAATTAATACATCATACATTGCAATTCTTATTCATGTTCCCCAAAGAATTATTTAATACTTTGGTGATGAGTCTCTTATTAGTCTATCATTAAGGAATTTTTGTGATAGCTTTCATTTTGGCAGTTACTCGGTTGAATTTATATTACGATGTTGGACAACAAAATGTTCCACCGTGAACATTTTGAATGCATCTCCTGATTTCTGACTGCTTTCTTCCTATATGAGGATTGAATTACCTAATTAGCCAGAACATTATGCAATATTTCTGCTGGAGAAAAGTAAATTGTCTATGGATGAATTTCTGCTTTACACTTCTGGCTTATAGCCATCCTAGGCTAGTAGTGAATTGAAAGTTGGTAAGAACTGACAGCCCGTGGCCTCTCTGCAATAATTTTTATACCTTTTTCTCTATGAGGTTTATAAAAAATTTTACTAATTGTCTTGCATCAGACAGTTAAGATAAGGGTTGAGCTACTGCTTGTCCCTGGAAGCATGATGTTCCCACAAATCCACAATAGCATATGCCGATGTATTACAGAAGGTATGCCATGCTGTGGTCCAATAAAGTAGTAACAGAGGCTTTTAATTTTAAAAGTCTGTGCCCCCCTCTAGATCCTCCAGAAATCGTGCTCAGCTGGGTACGGCGAGTTGACCGCGTTGTTCCTTGGAGACAATAGTGTGTCGAAAACCTACTGTGGAAGGTCAGCTAATCTCCGTACTGATGCTGGTTTATGAGTTTACAACAACCGTGGGTGTTTTCCCACTGCAGAAGCACAAACAACGTTCTCCCTTGGACGCACGTGTGCAGGCTTGCGGAACTGGAGATCAAGGCTGCCAGCACAATTGTTTTTAAAATGTCTTTGCTTTTTTTTGTCTTTTTTTTTTTTCTCTTTGCAAATGGCTTCTGGGATCATTGCTATAACTGCCTCTTTTGTAGGCTTCCTTTGAGGCCATTTCTGGAATTGTATCTTTGAAAGATCCCTCCGTAGCTTTGTGTCAGTGTTGGAAGGTGAGCTAGCTGATTTTTTTTTTTGGCATGTAGTGATTGTGCGAGAAAAAAACCTATTTTATGTGAATGCTCAGCTGAACAATGTGCATTATTTCTACTGGAGTCGGTTTTGCTTGAGCAATGTAAGTGCAGCTGCAGAGATGATGATGGTGTTTTCTTTTTTCCCCTCCATCTGCAGAAAGTAGAACTTCTCTACTAAGAAAATTAATGTCGTACTTGATTTTTAATGTCTTGATTGTATGTACTCCTCTGACCTATACCACTGAACTAAGCCCATTCACTTTTGATTTACAACGTGCTAAATAAGATCAGAAACTGACCCTTCTGTTTTAGAAGATTGAACTGGAAATTCAAGATTAATAAAATCTGCTTTTTTGCCTTTGAATCAGGCAGACAGGACTATTTAACGTATCATTTGCTAAAGTTTATGTTGACTGAAGTCTGATGTCAAGTAGCATCCCAAGCAAATATTTAGGAATAAAATACCATATTGCTGATTTACAACTCTGTTGCTGTTGGTTTACACTAACTATAGTTATAAAATTACTCATGTTGGCAAAGGTTCTGTTAGCAGAACATTAGTTGTTTGTATATAGTATTTTGAATCAGGTGTGTTTTCTGCAGTTACATTAATGGAAAGCACGTTTTGACATCTTCCCCTTAGCTCCCTGGCTAAACTGTCTGGATTTGGAATTCCATCTGGCTCCACTGAAGAAACTCTTCCCTGTATTCCCCACCTGAATCTCTTCTCGGTAAATAAAGGAGCTACTGAAAAGGTTAACTATTTTTTTAAGAGAACAAATCATTCTGCTTTTAAAATTGGCAGTGCAATGGTCTTTACTG
>NW_009617382.1:0-6877 GCF_000690535.1 Cariama cristata | reverse complement strand
CTGAACTGAGGCTCTCCAGAGCTATTGGATGCTTTTTCTAAAACGCTTCATGTTGTTTGAAGCACGTTTGGCTCATAAATACCTACGGGTCGTAGCCCGTGAGAGACCACGAGTCAGGGAGTAGGAAGGGGTTGAGTGTGGATGTTGTAGAGACCCCAGTTTCAATACCTCCAGGAACAGAATAAACTGATGTGTCGTTTGACAGTGCCAAAACCCATCCATAATCAATGCTCCTCGACCTGTCCTCTCTCCCCTTCATGGATGTCTTTTTTTCCTTCTTTGTCTGTTTGGGGAAGAATGCGGCAAACAGGGGATTTACCCGGTGAAATGGTGAGATTAGTGTTAGCTTGTCTCTTCTGGCTTTCTTTTTAAAGACAGGTTTATGCAATTCAGTAAGTCAGTGAAAGGAAAATTAAAAGAGAGCAGTAATGGGTCAATAGCTAAACAATTCATAATTTAAAAAGAAAAAAAAAAGCGAATCCCCAATACCGCTGGAAGATATGAATGCTGACTGATTCCTCTGATGCTTTTGAAGCTGCACAGCTCAGACAGGAGAATCAGTTTGAGGTGGTTTAATCAAGCCACCCATGCATTTCTCTTACGGAAAAAATCCATTGAAAGCTTCACAGCCCACAGAGAGGAGCAAGGTCTTGGCTTTTAATGTCTCAGAGTGATTTCCCTCTGCTCCATATGATGACAAATGTTCATTGTTCTTTGCAGCAGAATAAGGGGGGAAAGTTGCTGCTGACGGTTCAGAGCAATTCAGCGTTTCTTGCGCTGTGCTTTTTGCAAAAACCAGAATGGGTTGATGCTTCAGGCAGTTCTGGAGGATGCTTACAACGGCAGTGTTCAGCTGGTGCTCCTGGAGGCACGGCTGTCCGGGTGCTGCGGCTCGGAGAGCATCCTTGCACCCCCTTCCTCATTCCAGAAAGAAAATCTCTGCTCCTGGTTTTTGCAGCTTTGATACGGAATTTTAAGTCAGCTGTGGCATTGCTGTGAGGGAGGTTGATCTTGCTTATAACGATAACAAGTTTTGTTAATGCTTGCACTGTTAATTAGGCTCTTTGTGTGAATTTGCAAACAGCTGGGTGGCCAAGGGACTTCCACCTTCCTCTGGGAGCCTGGCAGAAGAGCCCCGATTCCTCCCCCATCACCTCCATCTCATTCAGATGATTTAAGAATTAAAATCTGCGCCACTCTTAATGACGAGGGACCAAGAGCGTGCAGGTTATGGCGGTGAGATGAACACAGGAGCGCGGGACATGCCGGTTTGGGGATGGAGTGGCACAGGAGGGACCCTCTGCCCCGTCTGGAGGGGTCTCTTGCTATTTCAACTCTGCCAGACCCAACAAGTGTGGCAGGCTGTTGCCATTGGAAATAGCTGTGAAAAAAAGAATAAGCAGGTGTGCTAACCACTGAGCCTTGCAGTCACTGCCTTTGTCAGGTCGGCTCACTGTCCCGTAGCCATTGGAAATAGCTGTGAAAAAAAGAATAAGCAGGTGTGCTAACCGCTGAGCCTTGCAGTCACTGCCTTTGTCAGGTCAGCTCACTGTCCCATGCAATCACCCAGGAGAAAATGGTGATGCTTAGCATATTGTTTCTCACCCTGCCTTTTCTCTTCCTTTGTAAAATGCTGTATCATATAAAATGTCCTCTGCTACAAACCACTTTTTGACTGCAAGAGTATTCCTAGAAAACTTCTCTCTTTGCTAATGGTGCTGCACTTTTCTACTAGTATTTGCTTCGCTGATTATTTGGCCTTAGGAGGATAGTTATTTTGTTCTCAGCAGCTGATTGCTTTCCTTTCTAGAGGAGATGGATTTGTTTTTTCCACCCTTGAATAATTTGGATACTATTGATAGCTTAAAAATAATACTTTGCAGAGTAACTGGATACTTGCATTAGAATACTCTTCTGCATTTCCACCTGCAAATTACAAAACTGCTACATGAAGTTTGCTGTTACAAAGCTTTAAGGACTCCAGTTTAGTTTGCACTTAATCAATTTATTTTGTGGAGGAAAATTTATATCAAATCTGGCAGTCCTTTTAATAAGAAGTATGTTTCAGAAATGAAATGATGTCTGATTCTGGTACCAAATGTGCTGTGACATTATCATTAAAAAAACCCAAAAAAGCAAATAAACCCCACAAACCCAAAACCAAAACAAACCCCAAACCCACAATTTATTGCTTCTCTTAATTGTGACATGGGCAGAATCATTATGTATCAAGAGATTTGCTTTAATTTTAAAAGGTTTTGTCATCCTCAGCTGTAGCTCACCATAGTAGTTTACAAGTGCAGCCCCAGCCCAGGAAACATCTCATAATTTGAAAACCAAACATTTTCCAGGTGGCCTGTATTAGAGAAAACAGTTAACCTGAAAACTTGAATTCAGATAGTGACATAAATCAATCGGATGCTCTCGGTTGAGGCAAGTAGTAATGTCTTTGTTTGGAACATGGCAATATGAGGTGTGATACAGAGCCGTACCCTTCTCGTCCCTCATCTGACGCACGCGTAGAGGAGGAGTGTGTAGAGATGGAAAGCAAAGCGTGCTTGACCTTCTCCTTGCTTGCTAGTTGGTGTCTTGGCTGGACATTGCCAATGCTTGGCAGCTTGTGTTTTGACGGCAGTGGAGCCTTCTGCATCTGAAGGACCTTCTGATAGCAGGACCTGCTCTGTATCTGGGCTGCTTCCCAGGCTCCAGAGGTGTGGGGATGCTCTTCTCTGCTCCAGCTCCTCATCTTCCTGCTGTTACTCCATTTGCAAGTGGAAGCATTCTTAGCATTCCTTCCAGTCTGCACCGGAGCTACACGACATCTCATTACACTTCTCCCCAACAACTACCCAGCAAATTAACATTATAATAGATCTTGAGGTTTTGTAATTACTCAAAAATGTCACTGGGCTGGCAGAGTGCTGGGCTCTGCCTGGCAGCAGCCTTTCCTCCCAGGGAAGGGGTGTGCAGCCGCTTCCTTCTCCTGCCTTCGGAGTCTTCCTGCAGGTGAAAAATTTGTTGTCCTGAGACCTTATTGTCCTCAGCAGCACCTTCCTCCTCTGTTGTAAAGGGTTGTTCTGGTACTGCCTTTGGATACAGGAGTGTCACCAAAGTTTGGGACCAGGCTCTCAAGGGGAGCTGAACATGTCGTGGAATTTCTTTGCTGAGCTGAAGTATCCTGGCCATTTCAAAACACCGGCACCTGCTGCTTTCTTTTGTCCTCTCCCAATTTTGATTTTTGTTTCTTCAGGCAAAATGTCTACTGAAATTGCTGGAAGAGTTGCCTTTGGGGATGCTCCTTGCAGAACTGGTTCACCAGAGGGAGAGGAGTAGAAAACCTTGCACTCCGTGTAGTCCCTCAAATTCTACCTTAGCACTTGGCCTCGGGCAGGGCAACGGCATCCTTTCTGCTCTCCGGCTGCCCTGCTTTACAGCTTTGTCACCCGTCCTGGCAAAATCAGGGATTTAATATCACAGGAGAGTTAGCGGCTCCGGAGGGATGCCTCTCAGCAGGCCAGGGCTGGACGCAGCAGGAGCAGTGGCGATGTTTGCATTGCTTCACTCCGGGCACTAAAATCAGGACTTTAGACTCCCCGGTAGGCAGCGCAGAGGCAGTTACCTCCAGAGGTTGGCTGGGAGGAGCTGCATCTCCTGGTGTACCAAAACTTGAGTTCTTCAGCCCCTAATGAGGCCACTTGGGGCAGGTGGCTAATGCCGGGTGCTAGAAAGCCTACGCATCCCATAGCACCTGCACTGGGAGCATCCTATAGCTTAACGGGGTACATTCAACCCTTACACAGCTTTAACTCTGTTTCCAGCTTAGTTTAGCCAGCTTTTGCTTTTTGGGAAAAGAACCGTCTGCTATGAATGGAGGTTGCTGCCTTTTTGTAGAAAGAGGGGGGGGAAGGAATGAAATAATAGTTAATACTTAATGCATATGAGCAGCAATGCTGCTCGGGTTGCCTAGCAGCCAGTTAGACAAGCGAGAGAATAAAAAGGGCTGTGTGAGTGAATGTGGTTGGAGCTGGTTTCTTGGTTTGCGGGTGGAATCTGACCCATGCAGTCCGTGTTTTTGGCAGGGGGAGGAGATGGTGGAATTTACCACTAATGGGTGTTTTAGCTCTGTGGGATCATCTCTATCCGCTCCCCCACCCCCATCTGTTTTTCCTTTTCAGGTTTTTTTCAAGTGTAACTTGAAAAGCCTTAGCCAAAGGGAGGCGTTAAAGTTTTGTATGGTTTCTAGAGATGGAACGGGCAAAAAAAAAATCAGTCTTAGAGCCTTTTCCCTTCTATTTAGGACCGTATCTCTAGCAGTCTGGAGATCATTAGCATTTCACTGCCTCTTCCATCTACTGCTCAGCCTATGCAGTAAATGCTGTATAGACTGGAAATAGCTCCTGCAGTCACACTTAACGCTTCTAACATTGCTCTGATTCTTGCGAGAAGTGGATGTACATTTCATTTTCTGGAAAGCACAAGTAGAAAGATACTTTAAAAAAAAAAAAAGAGAGGGGGGGTGTTGAGCTGCTATATGGTTGCAAATAAACTGCTTCCTCCCACATGAGGCCAGAAATTCCCCAAAGTATAAGGTTGGATTAAAAACCACTAGGAGGTAAAAATAAGGAAGGCTGACTGTTTAAATAGTGACTCTCTGAAATTGGGTTCTTCGTTTTACTTTTTCAGTAAAAGTTGGAAAGCTGGAAACCCTGTTTCATGTCAGGCATCGCTCTGTGGGAGTAACAGGACCGCAGCAACTGAAACCCCAAAACCCCTCCCTTAGCATCCACACTTGAGATGAGAGGTGTCAACTCTCAATTTTAGCGTGTTTTCCTCATCCCAGCAGTAACTTTTTAGCATATTAAAACAGAAATGAGGGCATTTAGCAGAAAGGAATGGAATGAGAAGAATCTTGGATTTAATTTGCCCATCTTAATAAGGGATAAGAATAGTGGGTCTTTCAGGGCAGCTAGCCTCTTTTTACACTCTGAAATGAGTTTATAGGTCTTGGGTCAATGCCAGCAAAGATATCTATAGTAATTTTGGTGGAAGAACCAAGGAGCAAGGGGGTCTAGGCAGCGAGTTTTGGCTTGCTTTGCAGGTTGGCATTTCAGTGAGAGCAGAGTTATCGAGAGGTTGGTCGCGTTCACCTGTGCTGCTTCTGCTGTCGTGGCAGAGGTGTTCCTCTTAGCCAGAATTATCTCCTAAAGTCATTTACTTGGGCAAATGTTGCAATGTTAAAGCATCTTTTAACCGTATTTCACACAGCTTGGAGACTAGCGCTGAAGTCTGTCTTAAGGCAATAGGTAGGATGGGCAAGGATCTTGTTTTGAGTTTACTTTTTTGTGTAACGAGTGAAAATGCTACTGGATCGCCTCAAATAGCTGCAAATGGTGCGTATTTTATCTGTTTGCTGGGGAGATTCTTTAAGTTAGGACACTTCTTAATTTTCAGTTATAATTTTTAAGTTACCAAGCTAAGCCGAACTCTTGGCTGTCTTGTATGAGTGTCTGCTCTCTGTTGAATACCGCTCTGAACATCACAAGAGGAAGATCAGCTGCCTCCTTCAAAACGTTCCTGGGTCTTCTGCTCTCATGCAAGAAGCATGTGAGTCCCCCTGAGAAGGAGATAAACGGAATCAAATGCTACAAGACCAAGGAGTAGTTTGAAGGCTGAGGTCATCAATAGTTTGTCAAAAAAAAAAACAAAAACAAAACCCACAAAAATCCTTAAACAATGAACATAATTTTGGAAAGAACTCATTTTAAAAGTGCCCTGTACTATGACTTTAATTTTTAGCCGGTGATGGTTTCTGCTTTTCATGACATCTGCCTCAGGAGTGAATGCCTTGCTGCACGACTGTGCCATTAGTAGATAAACGTGGAGAAATGCCAAAGGAAGCCCTAAAAGCATCCCGCACTTGGAAATCAGCAACTTCAGTGGTCACTGTGAAGGTGAACTGCTGTGATGCCAATGCCTAAGCTTAGATTTAAAAGTTGGGGGGACAAATTCTACCCAAATTCTGCTCCTATTGAATTTGGGAACCTGTGACAGCAGCATGTGGCCTTGATGATTAGCAAGCACAGCAGAGCTTTTATGGTTTAGATCATACCACTGCGCCCAGGACAATGATCTGTTTTTACCAGCCCAACAAAAGCTTATCTCTATTCTTTATTTCCACAGAGCAAGCAGTCCCTCAAAATCCTCTGAGTTTTATAAATTTTTGTTTATGATTAGCTGCCTTAAATTTTAATGTAAAATATGCAAAGCAGAGAATTTAAATTCCTTTCCCATGTTCATGGAACTAGAAGAAAACATCTTTCTGGTGAGTTCCTCCTCTTCATCGAATCAGAGGACACACAAAAACCACACCAGCCCTATCCCAAAAGCTAATTTCCCAGCCAGACTACCTTTCCCCAGGCTCATAGATACCACCAAGAAAAGCAAACCTGTTTTAAGTAAACTAAATCCTGGTTTAAAGAAGGGATCTAAATTTGGCTGGTGAACTTCTTGGAACCTACAGATAGGTGGAAGAAAAAAAAAAAAAAGGTTGAAAGAGTACTTGCTGAGGGACTGGTGTGTTTGCAGGTAGCTCCGGCCACGCGGTGCTGCGGCTCTGCTGGTGCCTGTGCGGAGCTTCCCTGGGCAGCGAACTGGGGACACGAGGCTTTGCGTAACGACTGGTTACTGCCGTCTCCAAAAGAGGTTAACGCCTTAATAATATTTAAAAAAAAACCCAACAAAACAAAAGTTTCCTTTCCTGGGCATCTGCTTTGAACAAGACCGTCCAGCCTGTTAATCCTTTTATTCTGAAATAACAATTAAATAAAACAAAACCAAAACAAAGCACCAAACCCTGCAGTCCTCCCTGCCCCCCCCC
>NW_009617381.1:438-659 GCF_000690535.1 Cariama cristata | reverse complement strand
CCGCAGCGCCACAGCCAGGCACCGCCTCCCTTCGCTGAGCGCACGCGCCGCGTCGCAGCCGTTAGAGCTTTGTTTTCAAACGCCAGCTCTCTCTGCTGCCGGAACTACAGCCCCCAGGATGCCCTTCGGCCTCGCTGCCGCCTGAGCATGCGCGGACGAGCTGGCGTGCGCGACGTGTAGGGGTGACTGCGGCGCTGCGTCAGGCCCCCCCCCGGTCTAGA
>NW_009617381.1:0-278 GCF_000690535.1 Cariama cristata | reverse complement strand
GTCCGGAGGCGGCAGTGGTGGGGGAGGACGAAGAAGAAGAAGAGGAGGAGGGAGAAGGGGACGACGCGGTGGTGGTGGTGGCGGCGGAGGAGGAGGAGGAGGAGGGGCCGGAGAGACGATGCCGTTGTAAGTTTGAAAGCTCGCGGAGTGTCTTAAAGGCCTGTGTTTTGCCGGCCCTTACTCAGCGCTCTCCTCGCAGCGCCCCATGCTCCCTGCCCGCTCGGGCCCTTTCTGCTGGCTCCCGCCCTTCCCCCTCTGGCTTGTTCCCACGCCCGTCC
>NW_009617380.1:6574-7507 GCF_000690535.1 Cariama cristata | reverse complement strand
AAATGGCGGCGTAATGGTGGTGTTTTGCTGTGTTTCAGTTTTACGATCCGGTGAGCTCCATCCTCGGCAATGAAGACCTCCTAGGTAAGACGGTGGCTCCTCCAAGGTGGGATGGGACTTGCCCGGGGTGGCTCTCGCAGGCGTTACGGCACCGCGCTGCTGCGGGGTGGGGAGGAAAATAGTCCGCTCTGATTTTTCTAAGCCAAACTTAGCGGTGAAATCTGAATATGCTGCTGCAGTGATGGAAAAAGAGGTGTAAATAAACACGGTTTGAATCCATTTGAGCTTGGTTATAGTGTCACGGGATAGGAAAATTGCTTCTGAAATGTTTTCCGTGTTACATCTTTGTACTGAGGATGCTGGTTTAAGTGGCCCCAGCAGTCTGGCTTTGGGGGGAGCCCTTGGCAGCTGGGTCCAGGCTGCGGTCCCGCGTGAGGGGTCACACGGGGGGGTTTGGTGTGGTGAATGGCTGCGTGGCCCGGACAGGCTGCACCACTCCATCTGCAGCCATGCTCCTTGGGGGGCCAGGCCAGGGTGAAAGCCTTTAATCTTTTGATTATGATAAATAACCCCGTGTTAAACCTGTACTTAGATGGCTTATAAATCACTGGTGCTGCTGGTGCATGAGCAGATTGCAGATCTGTGTAATTGCAAGGCTCGTGCGGGAAAGCCTGGGCAGCTTTGCTTTGCATTTAAGGGGAGAAATGGAGAGAAAGTTGCTCGTCAGCAGCATTTGCTGCAAGCCTTGATCTGAATTTGGGGATACTGGGTGTCCAGCTACAGCGCTTCTTTCCCCGTGCTGGCAGCAGGAGCCTGGGATGAGCCTCCAGCAGCAGCCTGGGTGCTGCAGTGCTGGGATGCTCTCAGTGCCTCGCTCCCCAGGGCTCATTAATTAGGCCAAAAATGGCTTTATTTGGACCTCTGCCATGTCCC
>NW_009617380.1:4825-6543 GCF_000690535.1 Cariama cristata | reverse complement strand
GGAGGGTGTGGCTGCCGGGACCCCGGCGGTGATGCTGCCTCTCCATCCCCGTCCCTCTGCAGAGCCTTTCCTTTCCCTGCTGCTGGTGGTGACAGAGATGGATTTCTCCCTGGACCTGCAGGTACGGTGACAAATTGGCGGGGTGGTGGCTGACACACGGCTGCTGGCGCGGAGCCCTGGCCCCTTCCTTGCCAGGACCGATGGTGCTGACGCTCCTTTGTTTGCAGAATTGCAGCTTCTTGGACGAAAGCTGGCTGCTGCCGGTAAGAGCTCCTCTCTCCCCGGAGCCGTCCTTCTGCCACCTGGCCCTCGCTGAAAAGTCAAATCAGGAAGACAAGGGATGATTTGATGGGGAGCGATGGCCACGCAGCTCTCTGTCCGGCCGCGGCTGGGAGTGAATTGGCTCAGGTTCACCAGCGTGAGCAGAGCCACCTCTGCCACCGAGGTCGGATCCTGCCAGGTGCCTGCGCTGTCACCAGGAGCAGATCCCAGCATTCCTGGGAGTAAAACCAAGCAAGAGTAGTACCCAGGCTTAAATCGCTGACATAAATGAAGTTTTCCCATGCTCCCTTCCCTGATTTCTTGCCAAACAATCCCCATTTCCCTGGGCTGACACAGATTACGCATCAGTTGGTTTTGCTCTCGGTTTTGCTCAGTGAAATATGGGTGCATTTATTGAGAACAGCGGGGATGCCTTGATGTCTTTTAAAAATGAAGAGCATCCCTTTCACTGCCTTTTTAGTCCAAAAGAATCCCAAAAAAGCTCAAGGCAGCTTCAGGGCTGGTTACAGCATGCACTGAGCCATGGCGCTGCTGCGGAGGCTGGGATCCCGCTGGCTTTTGGGCATTTCTAACAGCAAGTGCTCGCGGCTGAACTGGCCACGTTTTGGGTCGCTGGCTAATGCGATGTGACAGTAAGGGCTGCTGCAAATGGCAGCGGCTTTGGGGAGGGATGGCAGTGCTCCCCCAGCTGTGTGGGGACACGTGGGAGGAGGGCTCATGGCTGAGTTAGGGGTTCACCTGCTGCTTTGCCATCCCATCCATCTAGCAGGTTTGTCCCTCCAGGGTCTGGGCACAGCCGAATCCCAGGAGAGGACAGGGACGAGGAGCCACTGATGGTCCCAGCCCAGCCTGGGGCACTGGGGACCGGCCTCTCCCTGGGCTTCTGAAGGGCTGGTTTGGCATCAGAAATGGTCCAGGGCAAAGGGTCCCCATCCTCCCCCTTGTCCTAGTCATGCTCCTTGGGCGTCCTGTGGCCATTGCCAAGGCCATTATCACCAGCTGGTCTCTTCCAGGTGTGCATCACTTACGAGACAGTCCCATGTCGAGCGCTGGGGATGGTGCTCAGGTAGGAGCCCTCGATCCTTCTCTCCGCTCCCTGGCAGGATCTTGACACCACGGCACTCAAAACCCCTCAAAAAGGGGAGATAAATACCCTGTTGAGAGCATCGGGGCTTTCTTGGGTGCTTTTCTCCCCATTGACTCAGCCTCACCCCTATCTGCTGTCTGTGGGCTGGCTTTTCCCTGCCTCCTTGTATTGGTGAAACATCGCTGATGGTATGAAAGGGCTGGGGGAGCCAGGCTGGGTCCCCGGGGCTGAGCTGGGGCTCGGCCGCACCCCCAGGTATGTGGATGGCCGAGTCTTTGTCACCGAGGTGCTCCCCGAGAGCCAGGCGGAGGTGGACGAGGTGGTGCTGGCCGGCGACATCCTTGACGAG
>NW_009617380.1:0-4529 GCF_000690535.1 Cariama cristata | reverse complement strand
GGCGGCAGGGGGGCAGGTAGGTCCAGCACCACGAGGAGCCCCCTGGGTTGGGCTGGGGGTCTCAGCATCGGGGCTGCCCCACGCCCACACTATCCCTGGTTTCCACTCAAGGCTGTGGGGCCAAAGCTGCCCCTGTGGCCTGGAGGTGGTGGGGGGCTGTGGGCATCTTCCCCTGCAAAGGACAGGAGGAGGTTGCATGGGGTCCTTGTTCTGATGCTGCCGAACCCTTTTCTCCCCAGGCTGCTCTACAACCTGCGGTACCTGGGCAGGACCGGCGTTGGGAAGGTGAGGTGGTAGAGCAGAGATGTGCCTAAGGGCTAAATTGTCTCTTCTGGGTTTCTTTTCACGGGCAGTGGGTTATTCCCTCCTTCCTGCTCTGTTTCAGTACGGTGGCAAAGAGGTGCTGGACTGGGCCATCCCCACGGTGCTGGAGAGGCACTCGGCAGCACCGGTGAGCAACGGGGCTGAGGGCATCCCGGGAAGGGCTTGGGGAGAAAACTGCAGGGAAAGATGGTCACTGCCTGGGATATTTTTGCATGCCAGCTCCAGGTTCACTTGGGCTGGCCGAGTATTTGACATCTCCCACCCCTGTGTTTTGTTTTGTTTTGTTTTTTTCCTGGTTAGAAGCATCTCTGCATCCAGGATAGGAAAGTGCGTTAAGAAAAAAAACCAAAAAATACAACCACCTGCAGGAAAGCGCTTGGAAAACTGGGGAGGCTGAGCCTGGTTCCAGGGGTGCTTTAGGGCTCAAGTCATTGTTGCTTGAGCCTTTTCGGGGGAGTTGTGTCTGCTTCTGAATAATCTCTCTCTTGTAAATGTCTTATTACAAATAGAGCTCAGACGCTGTCATGATTGGGGCTTCTTCCCCCCCTCCATCCCCCATTCAGGAGGTTTTGTTTGATGTGAGGGAAGCAGAAGTCCTCGTACAGGAGAAGACTACTTCCAAGGTAAGCGAACAACACCCAAGGTCCGGGTGACTCCGGAGGCTGCTGATCCCATGGTGCGGGGAGCCTGGCTGGAGGGGTCATGGGGCCAGTTTAAACCAGGAATGGGGACAACAGGGACTGACTGCAGCCCCCAACACCATCTCCCTCCTGTCCCCTGTGCAGCTCCTGTGCCGCTACCCCTACCCCAGCATCTCCTGTGTGGGACGCTGCACAGACAGCAGCAATTTATTCGCCTTCTGCGTGGCGTGTTGCCCGTGGGACCTGGGGGGAGTGGATATAGAGGGATGCGGGTGTTGGAAAATAAACAAGCGATGTCCAGACCAGCCATGGGGTCTCTGGTGTGGTTACAAGCCTGGGCTGGGCTTTCAGAGCGGCTCTGTCTGCTGGTTAATGTACGTGATTCCATTTTTAGCGCTTCCCCGGAGAGCCCTGATGGGAGCACGTTCGACTGCCTGGTGTTTGCATCGAGTGCTGAGGAAGAATGTGAGGAAATCATCAGGCGAATCGGTAAGGGAATGGTTTATTGTCTTCAGCTATCATCACAGTGAGACCGTGGAATACCAAGAATTACTGTTCTGGTCCACCACATGCGATATCTAACTTAATTTCTTTTTGTTGAGGTTACTAAGATGAATAGATACTTTGATACAGTTTTCTGGCGCGTTTGGTTTTTGTGTTGTTTGTGTTTGGGGTTTTTTTTTAGCTGCTAGACAATGATTTTATTTTAAGAAACAGCTTCTAGGCATACCCAGATGGTTCATTGTTTCCACTAAGAACTTAGAGGAAACATTGTTTTCGAGGGATGTTATTTTAAAAAAAACCATACTTTTCCTACAGGAGCCCAGCCTGCTACTGCAGTTGAGCACCACATCAAGCATTCATAAATCCCATCACTTGCAATTCTTATTTTTAATGTCTCTAAATGCAAGCTGTGTGGTGCTCCCCAAATTTCGTGGCTCCTGGGCCACCAAGGATCCTCAGCTTGCTTGTGGGGACAACCCTGCTGGATGTCCCCTTGACAGGCTGTACCCCCCAGGACAGACCTGCCCAGGTGATCTACCTGAGAGCACTTACTGTCAACTAAAGGCTCAGAGGGTGCTTGACTTTGATCCAGGCCTTTAAAGCAATTAGGCTTACAATTTAGATGCAAGGAAATCCTTTTCCTTACAGGTTTAGCACTGAGGGAAATACTTGGATCCAAGAGCCTACTCTTGGATCATTTTTGGACATGTTTCTAGCAGCTCTGTGGCAGAGGTGATAATGGCATTAACCTGGGGCTCTGTTTGTTCCAAGCACACTTGGAGCAGCGTAGGAAAGGGCGTTGAGGAAGTTGTGCAAGAGCGCGTGGTAAGGAGCGCCTGTTCCTCCAGCTGCAGGATTTAAGCACACGGAGTGGTTTGTCTGATAAGGGAGAGCCCTGGCTCCAGCCCCGAGCGATGCAGGCCCTGACTCCGGGGAGCAGGACTCAGGAGGGTTTTTCAAACTGCTTTCATGCTGTTGTTGTGGAAGGAAGTGCTGTAAACGTGTCCGATCTGCAAATAGTTGTGCAGACAGCCAGCGCTGACTTACTGCCTGCTCTCTGGTATGAACTAGTGCTGTTCTTCCTCCTGAAATGTGACTTCTGCCACAGCACTTCAAACTTCATTGAAATAAATGAAGATGAGCTAGCTTAACTACTTGTCTGTGCTACTTTTCTGTGCCAACTCTAGTCTTACTAGTGCAGCCTGTTCTTTAAGAGTTGAGAGCTGGCCTCACAATTCAATTTAAATGTGAATTACCTGTTTCAGATGTAGTCTGAGCAGCTTTCCTTCACCACAACCTAATGAGGTACGGCTGTTCCCAGAGGCACTGCTGAGAAAACCAGACCTGCCTTAGCAGAGGGTTTTATTCTGAAGGTTTGAGTATAATCCTGTTTCATCAAAAAACTTTTAAGATGGGGAATGAGAACCTTATTCCACTTTGCTTAGCAGCCTGTATCCTCTCAGGTGGTATAATTAGCTCTTCCATCCTGCACTGCTAGTGCTGGCTGCTGTTATTAACGGGGACTGTCACACAGCCAGATCCCAGAGAGCCACAGGCCGCAGCCACTCACACTCCACACCTCAGCACAGGGAACAAGCTGGCAGTTTTGCTTCAGGCAGACCAGTCACACCACCAGAACAAGCTTCCCCTGCATCTACTGGGATGGAGAAAAGCAAAACTTAAGGGTTATACTTGAACACTGACAAGCAGTTAAGCTTTAATAAAACAAAACCCCAAAAGCCCCCCGTGAGAGGCAGAAGGCTGCTGCCTAACCTAGGCCTGTCAGTCCGGCTATTCCTCCTCTACCCCGCAGCTGCAGGGCTCAGCTCTGCTCTCACTGGCCAAGAGCAATGACTCAAGCTACAGAAAGCCTCCAAAAACCTCCAAGGGTGGCCAGGGCAAGTTCTCCATTCTGTTGACAGGACAAAATTAAGTTGCCACAGCAGCAGTCCTGGATTGCAGGCATCTACAGCTAACCTACTGGAGCCAGGAGGAGGAAGCTTCAAGCCCATACAAACCAAATGACAAAGACTCCTCACATGTGAATGTAAAACATTTAATTTAAAAATGTTGACACTACAATATATAAAATAGCTATTATAAATGCACATAGTGTATTCTATAGCTGCCAGGTTTACGTTTTTAGGAAACTGTAAGTTACACTGTGGTTAAGACTTGTAGTTTCACCCTCTGAAAAAGTCCACATTTGATCACAGTGATGTATGGTCAGACTAACAGCCCCAATTGTTAAACACTTGGATCAAGTCATAACCAGTTTTATTGCAAAAGGACCCTGTACACATTTATATCAATTCTAGTACCTTACAAGTTTAGCTACCCAACAAGTCATTAACATACAGAAACATGCATGAGAAGCAAGAAAGATCACCCATCCCTTCTGCATATTAGCAACTTGTCACTCCTGAGCAACAAGGCTCACATCACTGAGGTTTATGTGAACAGTCACTTTTAGCATTCATCCTGAGTGAAAGATGGAATGACTTAAGTACAAATGCAACATATTATAAACAATTTCTTACAAAAAAGTCACAAATTAAAACCAAAGTATTTTACAGAATTTACTACAAAACACCATAAAAACAGCCTTCACTTAAGCCCTCTCCCCCCGTATCCTGCGAGCCAACTGGATGTCTTTGGGCATGATAGTGACTCTCTTGGCATGGATGGCGCACAGGTTTGTATCTTCAAACAGACCCACCAGATACGCTTCACTGGCCTCCTGTTTCAAGAGCATAAGAAGAAATGTCGTTAGAAACCCTGACCGCAGCACGCTTAGGGTCGCGAGGGCCAAGGCCCAGCAGGCCGCTAGCAATACCTGCAGCGCACCGATGGCTGCACTCTGGAACCTCAAGTCTGTTTTGAAGTCTTGGGCGATTTCCCTGACCAGCCGTTGGAAGGGCAGCTTGCGGATCAGCAGCTCCGTGGACTTCTGGTAGCGACGGATCTCACGGAGGGCGACGGTGCCCGGCCTGCGAGGAGGAGGAGGGAGGAGGAAGAGGGTGAGCCGGGGCAGGGGCTGCGCCAGCGCCGGGCCGTACC
>NW_009617379.1:0-2060 GCF_000690535.1 Cariama cristata | reverse complement strand
CCTAAACAATTCTATGATTCTATGAAAAACAAACTGAACCTTTTTTTCATTGTGTTTTCATATCCAACTCTAAACGCATTTTCCAGTAGTTACAACATCAACTCAGATTCACGTTTCAGCATATTTTCTTGAATGCTATCAAGTACCACCACATTAATTTTTAAAGTCCTAGTGACTTAAAATGAAACATCTGCAATGCAACCAAACAGCTCACCCTTACAAGATCAGAGTCGTCCCTTTTGTCAGTTTTCTTCCCTGGTAAGGGCGAAGCCAGTGTGAATTCTTCATTTTCACTATGGTCCATTTCAGTACTGTCAAGCCTAGAATGAATAAACATTTATTCTTCTCATTATTATAATACCGTGGGCAATCATTTAAAAAAAAAAATATTAAGAACAACAATCCTCAGAAGAAATCTATTTGTAAACCGTGAACAATCTGGTAGAAAGAACCTTTCACTGTGGCTTCTACAGCCACCACAAATCACAAGCCAGATCATCTAATTCTCAGGACAAGGGTGTCAATTATAAGCAAAGTTGAAATTTCTTTTTTCACTGGGATAGATGAGCAGCTTTTTGAAACACAAGAGTCTTACTGAGTTTCAAGAGATCTGTGCATTTGGATACCTTTGCATAGACTTTCACATACCGATCAATGATCCCCACAGACAGACCAGCCAAAGCACACACACTTTCCTATGGTGAGGTTTAGGCAATAAAATAGCAGGTTTCAATTTCAGAGACCAGTTCATCCCTTAGCTTTCTGTTGTTATTTAGGGCAGAAATATCATTTTTATTTCAGTTTCTGCATATGTAAATGTGGACAGCAATACATATGTAAAACACCAAGACCCACAGACAAAAGGTAATATACAAAAGCCAATACACAAGTCGTTTCATTTCATTTCATCTGCCCTGGGGTAGGTAGAAGCAACGTTTTTAAATAAGAGTGCACATTTTTTGATGAAAAGAAATATGCTATGTGCTGAAATGAAAAGTGGTATTCAAATACACAAACTCTTAACTCCCTGGCCTGGGCACTGCACAGACTGAGAAAGACGTTCTCACTCCCGCAAGTATAAAGTCTGTAATAACTGTGATGTAATCGGAAGCTCAGTTTTTATACATAGTCTTAGCAGATGCAAGCTTGCCTGTATATATTCAGTCAGACTGAATGGGAAAGACCACGCATACTGAATCATTACCATCACTTCTAGAGGATTCTCTCTTCTTTGGTAGTTCCACTCAAAACACTCATCAGTTTAACTTAGGTGAACTGGGGACACCATGAAGATGACAGAACATGTTAGGCTGTGAGTTAGGCAGCACTTTTTAAAATGAACTGGATGTAGAACAGTACTGGTCTCAGATTCATTTCACCGGATATAGAGAAGAATCTGGATTCCAACCTGCCTTTAGCCAATAATGTATTTTGGCATGTGAACCTGCATGACTTGTGAGAAATAAGCCTTTCTGTGGACTTTCCATGGAGTTGAAGTACTTCTTGTAAAACACTGCACTACATTTAAATTAATATTATATATTAAATAGTCATAGAAGTACCAAATGAGAAGTCTTATTTCCAAATGTAAGATTTCCTCACAGTCTTGAAGTAATGTGAGAAAATATGAATAGTAGGGCTATGCAATCTCTGAATGTCTGTGGAAAAAAAACTAATGTGACTTTCAGTTAAAAAATGAACATAACAAGATACAGTAACTGATGAATTACCTAAAAAATTGACACAAAGTAAGCTATAATTTTTAAAGGCAGATAACTAGAAGATGGCTTATGTAGCATTACAGTACATTCCCCTCTCCATTACAGAAGGAATCTGAAATCCAAAAATGTTTATCTGCAAAGTCCAGCACAAATCTATAGAGAAGGATGTCATGCGAGATCACCACAATGGCCTACCAGTCCTCACTGTCTGTGATGTGTTGTTAACGTTACAGGAGGCCACAAGGTTCCTACGAACTGCAGATACATGTATACACACACATATATACATAGGTGTACATACATAAATACATGTGTGGGTGGGTTACATATATAAAAAAA
>NW_009617378.1:0-243 GCF_000690535.1 Cariama cristata | reverse complement strand
GCGCAGCCCGAGCCTTCCTGGGGCCGGAGCGTGGGGTCCAAGGGGCCACAGTGCTGGCCACGGGATGTGTCCCCTCACCCGAGGGTGCCCTGGGAGGTACCTGGGTGCCACGATGGCCCGGACCTCACTGTGATGCTGTTGCCACTGCCCACCCAGGGCACTAGCGAGGAGGTTTTCCCAGGGGATGGAGGGTGGTTTTCATGGCCAGCAGCGCATTTGCAGCACGGCTGCGCTGGGCCGTGG
>NW_009617377.1:0-20459 GCF_000690535.1 Cariama cristata | reverse complement strand
TTTTTTATTATTATTATTATTTTTAATTTTTTTTTATTTTTTATTTTCCTAGAGCCAGATCTTATCGGGTGATCCAAAAGTGGAGAGATTCCAGAGCAGTTATCTCATCTGGAAATATTTCCACAGTTGCATGCCCAAAGATTAGATGCAGCTCACACGTAGGACAGCTCAGCCACTCCAGTGCTCGTGGAAATACAACTGTATGGACACATTACAGAGAGAGATATGCCTTGGCTGGCATATGGGATCCTTTTGAAGACCTAAGGTCTTGATATGCCAAGGAAAACGTATGCAGTGGATACACAGTCTCAGCCTGCCATCCATCTGGCAGTACTATATTTCAGTACTGCTGAAGGACACAGTGCTGCTCAACTCTTGTTTACAGTTTGCAGTGATGATACAGGAAGGTCATTGGGACTCAGTGTCACAGCATTCTCAACTTCTTCATAATAAAGTAAAAAATTCAGAAAATCAAATTATAAAGCAGTATATGCAGGCAAAGGTAGCCTTAATGTTATCAAAATAAGTTTTCTCTCTACAGTGATAACACAACAGAAATATTTTAGGTTAAAGAAAAATGGAAATACAGCTATTACATAAAACACATGTTATTTAAGTAGAGAGAAAATATGAGGTAGGAGCCCAGTGGGAGATATATTGGAATTTAATCATAGATTAAAAAAAAAAAACCAAAACTTTAGAATTTCCCAGAAAAGGTTTTAGAGAGAAGATATAAACAAACCTCATCAAATTAATCTCTTCATTGTTCCTAATCTCCTGTGCTGTCATAAGATTACCAATGCTTGATCTCATATCAGATATTAAATTTCACCCCTACACAATGGCTTGTTGGAGAAAGGGGTTGTTTAGTGGCAGACAAAATAGAAAAAAATTAGATGAAATTTTTTGGTACTTTCTAGTTTGAGATTTTTCTCTCCTAGCCCATTATTAAGTAGCTACAGGAGCTTCTATGAAGGAGGAATTGATGCAAACAGTATCACAGCTGGAAGGCACAGGTCACACTAAATAATAATTCATCTTAGGAACATGAACATAAGTGTTACGTTCAATGTGGAACAGGTCCAGGAAACAAGTGATACTTTCTCACATTTACTGTGAAGCTTTTGGATTACAAACATGATGCAAGATGGGAGGCAGCAGCATCTTTATGGTCTGTGTTGTTAACCGTCCCATTTGTTTGAACAAATCGGGGTAGGGAAGACCAGATCTGAAGTACTGTGATGACCTGGAAGCTTTTATGAATAACATAAAATGATAAGAGTTACACTTGCCCCTCCCCTCCCCACCCCCAATTTATACTCGCATATACCCTGGAAAAGCCTGCTTTAAACATAGCTTTTAGTTCTCAGTTTCTGGAAACAGTTTATGTTTACATTGATCCCTCTACTGTAACTCCTTAATCTCTCTTTTTTGTTTTAGTTCTACAAAGTTTTTTGTTTAGAAGGAGCATAGTATTTCCACCTCCATTTTTGCAGCAGTGCCCTGGGAGGCTGTCTCTGTGCCTGCACGTCCTGCGGGTTCTGGGAGAACGAATCCCACCCTTCAGCAGGCAGAGAGGTGCAAACAGTATGCAGAAGTGAGAATGACTACCAGAAAACAAAGTAAAATGTAAAGAACAAAAATCGGCAAAGATAAGGACCACGGAGTTACATTTTTTAAAATCCATTCAACCATCTCAGATTTGGATTAAGCATAAATCTTCAGCCTAATGGGATAGGGTGAAGGCACCACATATAATATCTCTGCTGTAGGACTGGGCTATTCAGCTGCACAGTCAGAAGAGAAATTCAATGCAACTAAATAAGCAGCTTTTAGATGAAGTCTTGCTTTGTCCCGTAGATGACAACAGATACAGTGCTAACAGATAAGCAGGACTATCTACAACAAAAATAAGTCTAACACATATACACTTCGTGTTTACGTATTGTACTTTGTGGTGTTTAGTTTAACAACTGTTTAAGTCAAGTGAAACACACAGAGGTACTTCTAAAAAAGTACTCAGTGGTTTTCAGAATCACTTTAATACCTTAAATTGGTACTTCTGGAAAGTCTCACCTTTCGAAGATTCTCCAATTAGTCATACAAAATTTCAGGTGGTAATATGGAATTATTACCATAGTAATAATAGCATCAATATAATATTATAAATATTATAATTAAATAAATAGCATCAATCTGCTCACTGCAACTCAGTGATTCTTAAATGAATTTCAATTCAAAAATCCTAAATGTATTATTAAGTCAGGCTCCTGTTTACTAACACATCATATTTTTGCAGATCCTTGGACACATAGGCGGTACAATCACTAGGTTTTTTCACTGCTAAAGTAGGCAAGGTTGGCTTGCTGAGTTCAGCTTTTGTTTCTACTTTACACTTTTAAAACACAAGCTTCTAGTCTGCAATATGCAGAACTTCCATTTCAAAGACTGTCAATTAACCGCAAATCTTCAGAAAGTAAAGACTTGAGAAATCTCCTGGCAGGACCAAAGATTCCTCAACTTTCTTCTGGAGTTATAGTCTGACATTTCCCCAAAACAAGAAGCAGAGTAGGATTCTCATATACAATAATGTCCAAATTTTTAGGAAGTGAAAGCGCGTTCAACAATGAACTATTAAGATTGCCTGATCATAAGGTGCACAGTGGGATATCAACACTCTGAAATTTTTTTTTTTTCCAATGCTGGACACAAATGGTCTGACCCTATATGCAGTATTTCCTTACATCATTCGACTGAAAACACAGAACCAACAAAGCAACTTCATAAAATAACCTTTTAAAGTATCATAGCATTTGATAAAGGAATTAGATCTGAAATAGAATAAAATCTAGGATTCCCATCATAAACACGACTAAAGATTTGCTGTAATTAAATCCTTTAGATAAAATGGGCTCACATGAAAAGGATTAACAATTGCAAAATACCGGGGTACAGACAAAAAGAAAAGAAAGCTGGTGAGGCAGCTTGAAAATTCCCCTTCTGTCTGTCTGGCCTCAGGGCTATTGCTAGCATATGATTATGGTCACCAACCCTGTGCTTCCATTTCGAACTTGAACTTTGAAGTCCTGCACACAGAAAATAGTCCTCTGAAGTAACAAATAGTAAATATATTGTTAGGAGAATATTTTTAAGTGTCAGTATGAAAAGGATTTAAAGGTAGAGGAAATTAAGAGTTAATTAATAATTAATATCTAGTCATGGAATGGGCATTTTTTAGAATAACTGCTTAAGCAGTATGAAATACCCAGATGCAAGTTTTCAAGTACACCAAGTACAAGAAAACATCAGAGAATGAGGGAGAAGGAGGGAGGGAAGGGTACTTGAAAGCTTCTTCCTATGGATCTAGAAATCAACCTGACTTTAGGCTTGTGCCAGAAACCTACCAACCTAACAGCAAATAGCTCTTCAGTCAACTGGAGTGAAGGTGTTTACTGATTGCACCTCTCTGTTCATTTGTTGTACAAAATCGGGTTTTTTAATCACAGGAGTACAAAAGGCGGCTAGAGTTAGGTGGATCTCTGAGCTAACAGTGATTACATGCCTACAGAAAAGAACTGCAGAGCCAAGATTAGAGCAAAGACTCTACTCAGATATGTTTTCAATCCACTGACTAGAACAGACATTCACAGACTCCATCACTGACTTTCAAGGGATGGTTGACTATTCTCATTGCTGCACTGCTTATTCTGAATGCAGAAGACTGGACCAGCACAGACTATGGCTCAACAAAACTAATTTGTCTTTCTTTTGCATTGTGATATGGGATTCCTCTCCTCTTTATAAACAACATGGTGTGACTTATCACAGTGAAAAACAGTCAGCGTTTCAGAGAAATCAGAAACTGGCTAATATCATGAAAAGAAAATAAGGCAAAATATGGTATGATATGCAAGACCTGGATGGCAAAATAGAGTAAGTCTGCTCAAATGGAAAGAGCAACACCAGTTAGTATTGGTTGAGGTTCTAGCTCTAGTTGTTTCTTTTTTTTTTCCTTTTCTTCTTTCTTGCAAGAGGCTATTAAGAAATTACATTCCTGAGAATACAGTCCAAGGAAAATGGCATAAGTGTTGTTTCCCTCTTCCCTCAACTCTGCACTGTGATATAGTTTCCAAAACTGAAACTGTAATAGCAGCAAATTATTCTTTTGTGACTCAACTTGAGATAAAAGCTAATATTTTGCCATGAAATAGATACTGGCTAAGAGTCAAAAAACAGTAGAATTGGGCTGGTTGAAGTTTGCAGATTCCAGGTAATGCATCTGCGAAGCAATAATTGCGTCTGGGAAGCAATAATGTCATCTACTTTTATGCATTGCTTTGTCCCAAACTAACTATACTGTAACCACTTAGACAGGAAAGTTGAATATTGTTGTGGACAGCTTATTGAAAAGCTCCATTCAACATACAACAAAAATAAAAATAGTAGGGTGCCAGTCAAAAAATGCACATGTTTTTCTAGATTGTGCCTATATTAGGAATACAGGTAACAACAGCAAGAGCCAATAAAATAAAAAGTTATCAACGGTGGAAACAAGACATGGGAATCCTTTTAGCTGATGACATTTAGTCAATCAAATCCACAGCTTCAAAGTATCTTTAGAAAGGCAAGTAGGCAGATGCCTAATGTATACTTTCCTTTGCTCCTGATCTCTTATTTATTTTGGTCAGTCATCAATGTCTCAGGTATGATTTTGATACATCAGGAAGTACCCTCAGTAAGTGAGTGCAGTTTTTCTTACTGCAATTTAGATGACAGGCAAATAGCGAACAGGGATAATACAATGTGGATTATGCATCTCAAAGAAGGACACTCCTTGACCAATTATTTAGAAACAATGAATTAACAATACAAACAACTCTGCAAAGTGCAATAAAATATCAGGATGAGCCTCCAAAGGTAAAAAAGGACAAAGAAACCAATCCCCAAAGAACTTCTGCAGCACTTGATTCTCTGTTGAGTAAATCTCTCTCTCCCTCATGGCAACAAATATTTTGATGTCCGAAAATGTTGCACATTTGCTGCTGCTACTATAAACTGGAACAACATCTTTAATGTGAATGAATAATGGAGATAAGCCATGTACCCTGATAAGGAGGATTAAATTTTCCTAAACAGATATACTATAATTTGAAACAGAATTAATAATTTATCAGACAGCTCTTGGTTACCTGTGAGCTTTTTTGTCTTGCTCTTCATCCCTTTTTCAGAATTTTTTCTCCTGTATTTCGATACATAGTTAGACCTATGTTTACTGATACAGATTCTTCAGCCTCATCATTTGTGCTTCAAAATCACTAGGAATCTAAACCCAATTATATTTTCTTTCATATTCTTGATTATTTTCACTTTCTGTATATTAACTATATCCAAATACATGTCTTTGTACTTAGTAACTGAATCTTTTTTCTTTAGACTTATTGCTTTAGAGCAAATTTTGTTCTGCTAAAATCACCCACAAACGTATCAGTTCAAAATAATATCAAAAGTAAAATTGGTTATTTTGTGAATCACTAGACTGAAATAATTCTGATTCTTTTACTTTGTTTAGAATTGAATTCCTGGATATGCTACAAGCTTTCTTCAATAGCAAGTTAACTAGACAATGATCCCTGACATCAGGAAACACTTCAAATGGGATTCTTCCCTTCAAATAATTGCTCTAAATACAAGGCACTGGAGCCACAGAAATGTAACAATTGTGCTCTACAGAGGTTTATATATAGTAAAAGAAGACAGAAGACCCTTATTTATGTGAAAATTGTATGATCATTCATTTAGCTTATTTTTATAGAAAATTCATATAGGAATGTCAAATTTATTTACCCCTAAAGCAAAAATATTCTGGTGTTTCATTTTGTTCTGCTCAGTTGCATTAAAAATTTACGTAAACTAAACAAATTTTTAAAACATCAAAGAAAATTTCTAGAGATGAAAGAAATGTATTTTTTATATCTTCAAGTCAAACATATCTTTACAAATATGTATTTTGCAAGAATAATAAGTAGGAATGAATCCACAACAGACTGTAGAACAGTGCTAGATCTGGTCCCCTTTAAGCTGAAGTTGTCCTTTAAACACAATATTCACCAACTACACTTTCCTTTGTATATGTGGAACAGCATGAGGAGAGAGCTCCATGTCCCTTCCTAAAATTGTTTGAAAGAGACATCACATCCTGTAACATCCATTTTAGTCCAGGAAGCCAAAATAATTCTAAAATTCTTAACTATATGTGTGAAGTCATAGCTACAATTTCAGAGGATTTCTCACATGAAAAGCACCAAGAAGCAGCTTCTAATTTATTTCTGGAACTTAAAATCTAAGGAAGATAATTGGTTGAAATTACACAATTGACCTTAGGAATCAACACCAATTTAACGTGTCAGATTGAAAAAAATATACATCTCATAAATCTGATCAATTTAAAAAGTTTTCAGTTTAAACAAGTAGCAGTTTAGGAAGTGACTTCAGCAGTAAGGAGGAACATGGAGACTTTTGTACTTCGTTTCTGAGGTTCAGAGGTCTCAAAAAAATGCAGAACTCTGAAATTCCTTACAAATATTGGTATATCAGAAGTCCAGATGCAGTGAACTGCCTAAAGTTCATGGCATATTCAGAAGTCCTGTACCCTGACTTGAGTATGGCAAGAGCGAAAATTAGTCTTTTGTCTTCACTCTTTACATCTGTAACCTAGAAATGAGGGTGAGCTAAACTTTCCCTGCTTCTTCATGACATTGTTAATTGAATTTATACACTAAATTCATACATTAAGTTAACAAAGCCATCTCGGTGTTTGTTTTCATGTCCAGATCAATACAGGGAATCTTATTTAACTATTACTGAAGTAGTATACTGCAAAAAATAACATGCTTTCTTCTTTAAATCTGTCAGACTTAAGCTTTTCAAAGAGAGACATAGGGGTGGAGGGTGCTTGGAGGTCAGGGTGTTTTTTCAGTTGCTTAGTTGTCAAGGAAAGGACTTGAGATTTGTTATAGAAAATCTAGATGTTACTCTCTGGATGTTTGGAAGATATTACAGCTTTGAAACAACATCCTTCCCCTACCCCTTAGAAGTAATCCTTGTGCACAAAATTCTTGTTTTCGACCTGTAAGAAAGTGTGGATCATGAGTCAAGGTCTAAAAGTGAAATCAAAAGTCTGACCTAGTCTGAACCAGTCTAGTTCCGGCATCTGGTTTTCAGTTTTTCAGTTGTTCTTGATTCTAAACAATTATTAGTTTTAGATGGCTGCAATTGTTCAATCTAATTTGCCTTGGTGCTTTTATGAGGAAAGGGGAAAACAACATAGAGGTCCTGCCACTGAGATCACAATGAAAAAAATCCATTCTGACTCAGATCAACCAAATCTACATCACCTTAAGTGAAAACAAATTATAACAAAGCGCAATTGTAGAATGAGAGAAGGGGTGGCAGCTTGCCTATGCTTAGGAACATCTCTGGAACAAACCAGAAATTGGTGTGGCACTGTCACTAGGTACTAGGAGGCAAAAAGCATAGGAGAGTCTTTGTTCACCCTCTTTCTTGAGGTGTTGTTTGTCCTCTGCAGTCTAGCCCTTCTTATAAGCTTTATGAAGAAAAGGGATCTACATTTGAATATATAGTCCTGAAAAACAATGGGGTTTTTTGTGAAATATTTGACCAGGTGCCAGCAGTGGTAGCTGTTTTAAAAATAAGGGATGTGACTGATGTTAAATTATTAAGTAAGAAGCAATGATGAGATCACCCACATACAGTATTAGATTTAGAATACCAGTGAGCCATCATATAAGAATAGCTTTTGATAACTAATAACCCCTGTGTGAAAGGCTCCTTATACAATTTCAGTTCTGTTTTGCCTTCTCTCCTTTCATGCATCCTTTCCTAGTTTAGCAAGCAACTTTCATAGGCAACAGGAAATATTCCACTGAGTTTCATGTATCTAATGAATGCTGATAACTTATTTTCCTGCCCTACTGGATACCTGGAACTAAGCATCAATCTGAGAGCAAAATAACAGTCAGAAGTTCATTATATTCAAAGATATTAGCATTGAAATTCTAGTCTGCAGTTAGAGAACTGTGCTGTAATAGTTATTTAAAATTTATATTATTTCTGTTGCAGATATAAATGTTTCTTTTGAGAATTTCTAGAAAGACAGAAAAGGCAGGAAAAGTTTCCAAAGTCATGAGTCAATAAACCAAACTCTACTGAAGTTAATTCAAAACTCCCATTGTTTTACTTGAGTAAGAGAACGTTTTTGAGCCATCAGCACAGTAATACACAGCTTCGCTACTTGTGGTGAGGAGCAGAGGTAGCCGTTAGCTTTCCGCCTTCCTTTACCTTTGGCTAAAATCATTTATTTCTCCATACTAGCTGCAAACAGCTGTGGAAGTGAATTCTGCTGCTGCTAACTGAGCAGTCCACTGTTCTGCCAGCAGACCTCCTGCAGGCTGTCAGCATCACCATAAGGGTAAAATCCATGTGTTTAAGATATCACTGGGATGTTTTTATTCAGGAAAAACACGTATATGTCTGTATATGTTCAATTTCAATGTGGAAGAGAACTTAAAAGGAAGGATATCTAAGAGTTTACTACTTCACGTATCCTTTCCCCACTTTCATTTAACTGAACAAGAGAATACAATTTGTTAGCTTCTTTTCAAGTTAAAATTAAATGCTTGATTTAACAAAAGTTATATGAAAATTTCAGCTAATGTGTTACAGACTAGCAAACAATCTGTACCTATTTCTGAATACAGGATTTAAACAGCAGTTAAATCAAATCTCCCCATTATTCAATCAGGTTGTCAAGCATGCATATAAAGAGAAAATACCCAAGTGTGATCATGGCCATTAAATGCAACACAATTATGAGATTTTATTGACAGAGTATACAATTCTGAGGAGATGAGGTACCTTTACGTTTATGTCTACTTCTATTTGTGCAATGTATTTCGACATAAATATTGATTCAAAAGCAAGATTAGTGAGGTTTTACTCTCATAAAGGATTAAACTATCTTCTAGTGAAAATTTGTAATAAGCAAGCCACTTCTCTAAGTGATGCAAGTCAGAGCAGCACAACTGAAATCGGTGTAACTATAATGATCACACAAGAAGATGATCCAGACTAAAACCCTTAAGGGAACTGTTGAAGAAAGACTAGTAAAGCCTGTATTCTTTTCCTTTTCTTTTCAGAAATTCCGAGGTCAACTGTTACTACCATAAAGTGGAAAAGTTGTGTTGCCAAAGTACCAGAAGACAGTATCAGCAAGGCAAGATTCCATCAATGTCAAGATAATTTTGATAAAAGACTCCAAACACAATTAAAATAATAGTATAAAACTATTAGTCATTAAAGCCAGAAGCAACACACTCAAGTACTAACATACAAATTATAGATCAATCTATTAATTTGTCTGTGAAAGCTTGCTAAATACATACTTTTGCTTGATTGCTGAAATCAGAAAAGAAGAAATGCACCCTCAGATTCTGTTCAAGAGATCTGTATTGAAAATCAGGCAATAGAACCAGTCAATATATGCATGTAATTTATACCACTAATATTTACAAAAATCACACTTAAATGTTTTTCTTCCATGTTAAAACAGGAAGGGAGGAGGGGGGAGAGAGAGAATTGTGTCATTGTTTGGGTACTTAAAAGAGACTGAAACTTTTACAATCTGTGTGACAAAAACATTTTTATAAATAGTTAGAAAATTATTTATGCATGCTTTCCTAGGAAATAAAGAGGCATTCCTTCAGTCTGATGTTTAACAGGTGCAAATTGGCACAAGCCATAACCTGCAACAGAGTTAAGTGAGGCGATATGAGCCATAGCTCTGGCCCCACTGTCTTAGGAGTGAAGCTATTAAAATCTGTAGCCTATGTACCAGGGAGGGTATCGACAGACATGCTGCAACACACCCAGTGTCAAGGTTTCCAGGCTTCGCCCCCCAGCAGTGTGTTGCCATCCCTGTGTTGAGTCAGCTGTAAGCCCAAGTAGGCAGACTAGGATTTCTGTGCACAGCTCTTTGTAAAGATATGCTATTCAATTTCTCTTTCATCTTTCCCTTAATCCCCCTTTTGTTAATCTTGGTCATTTGGCTGAACCCACAAGTATGTTCACATATTCTGCCCTGTCCTTACACCTTCAGCACTGCCAGCCTCTGGGTGAAGCATATCTAAGTGCCACAGCTGTTTGCTAAGCAACACATGTCAATACCAGAGCCTAGACTGGAAAAATGTTTCTTCTACAATGAAGCTATGCACAAGGAAAAAAAAAATTGATAGGAAGCACATGTTGGAAACTACATGTTGTACAACACTGTTACATCAATTTGATATCATTTTAATATCTCTTAGGGGTTTTATCCTGTTATCACAATATCTGAACACTTTCACAAAAAAACCAAAAACCCAGCACTACAGGAAAATTCACAGAGCTGCTGACATTTTCTCCTTCTCTGAGGGAATGGACATGTTTTTATTATGAGGGGAATGGACATAAGACTAGAAGAGAATATTCCTATAACAAGAACCACTTGAGGCACTACAATTTTAAAAAAGAAATATTTCTGTTACATACAACAAAAAATGTTGTTTTCTTGCTGTTTTGAAACAGCACACAAACACAGAGTTGCTGCTCTCTCAAAAACTAAACATGAGAGAAGAACTGGACATCAGGAAGAGTGAATTATGCAGGATCCCTTAAGTTCACTGTGCCATTTCCTGTCCAAGTCAAAATAATAATAGATTTCCTTTTTTGTGGAAAGAAAAATGGAAGATGGAGCACAGAGGTGTGACCGTGTTGCAGCTGTGCAGGCCAAGTTGTGTAGAGACATCCCCAAGTGAGGGGAACACATTACCCCGCCTGAATCCCTTGACCTCTAGTGCTCCAAAGGCCTCCTCTATCCACGGCAGGGAACACCAAGCTGAACAGGGGCTGCAGCACAGCCCATAATGATGTCTGAGACAAGAAATTCCTTGCCCATTTTTGTCCATCTTTTATGTCCCACAATTAAGATGATGAAATGTATAAAAAGTTCAAGCAAATTATATATAAGAAATACAAAATAAACCTTCATAACAGAAACAAATGCAGGACAGGTAACATTACAAGCAGCTTCAGTTATTAGTTACATAAATTATCATTGCAGTGTTTGGAAATTATTCATTTTATTAATTTTAGCTGTCATTAAAAAACATATGGCAAGTATTTTGTGTGAACTAAATTAAAACTATGGGTTCTTATCATGACGCTTATTGACTATTTCTGATGCGATAAGCACCCCGCTCAGATGGTGTATTTTCTGTTCCTCAGTAAGGTACTGATGTGCTGAATGGGCCAGGAAGACAATGTATGCTTGCTATCATAGAAAACCCCTGCTTACCACTGTATACCAACACACCAATGTAAGGTCTGCCATTCCCCAAAGCACTTCTATTTGAATATTTGAAGATACTTGAGTGGTTGGTAATGTGAATAGCAAGTCATGAAGAGAGCAAGCAGCTACACAATATTCAAAAAAATATTTGCAAAATCTTGATTTTACTTTCTAAAGAACAGAAAATTAATCCCTATTTCTAGTGTTTCCTTCAGTTTCTTTCCTTTTTTTAAAGTTTTTGTTAATATTGTTGCTGTTGTAAATAAGAAGTTGGAGCAGCTGAACAGATAAATGATGGACTAAATTACATCAATGGGGTTTTAGATGCTGTGGACATATTCCCTTTTTATAGCCATAGAGAATGTATAGCACTGCAAAGTTTCTTTGATTGAGTAGTCTGGGAAGTTTTCAATGTAGAAGAATCAACTGTAATCTGAACCTGAATTTCAGCTAGTTCATTTTAGCTGTTTTGTCTCCAAGCCACATGCAGCTGAATCAAAAAATTCTAGTTTATGACCCTATAACACCTCATGGAGAAACATATACCTAAAAAGTCAGTATTTTTTTAATAAATTTTTTTGTCCTTACAAAAGCAAACAACATGAGCAGAGATCAAAATAGATCTGTGCATCGTTTAGATATCCATGTCTTCTGTTTCAATATGCCAAACTTAGCATTTTATTGCCTGTTGCTTTTCCTAGTCCTATATAGTTGTCTTTCAAAAAGCATATAAATCACTGAAGAGCTTCTCTGTGACTCCAGCTTACTTAGGAGTCCCATCATCAATCATAATTAATGAGTCACTGTGAGTAGTACTGTGCCTGCTGACTAGTCTTTTCAGTGCCATAGGCACAGAGTAAACCAAGAGAGAAATTTAAGAAGAGCAGAATGCAGTAAGGAATAGGAAGAAACAGGGAAAAAATGGTAAGTCCACCACCTCCCTGGGGAGCCTCTTCCAATGCTTAACAACTCTTACAGTGAAGAAGTTCTTCCTAATATCTAACCTGAACCTCCCCTGGCACAACTGCAGACCGTTTCCTCTTGTCCTATTGCTAGTTAACGGCGAGACCAACCCCCACCTCACTACAGCATCCTCTCAGGTAGTTGTAGAGGGCGATAAGGTCTCCCCTCAGCCTCCTTTTCTCCAGGCTAAACAACCCCACCAAAAAGATACAAACTTTCTTCAGCCTTATAAACTTCAAGAATATACGTGAATTACTTTATCTGTCTAGCACTAGTGATAATCATCTATGGAATATAAAAGGATAATTTGCCAATATTGTAATGAATAACAGTACAGATTGCTGCTATTTATTGTTCACCTGGATTTGACTGCTGATTCACATTCGTATAGGTTATCTAAAGGGTAGTATAATTTAGTATGTTAAAAAGTCTCATCATAAAGATGAAGTATATTCTATTTTCCATAACAAGAAGTCTCAATTGCCCAGGAAAGGAATTACTACATAACATAGATGACAAGTCAAGTACCAAAATTAACAAAAGCAAACAGATTTCACATAAAACATAGACTAACACTCTTAATTTGCAGCACACTATAGTACTGGAATGAACTGAACAATGAAGGAAGGCAAATCTGCTAAAAAAGGCAAAAAGTGGTAAACTGTTTTACTTGTTTTTCTTTCTTATAAATCTACTATAAATAACTGGCATGGCATTTAGCAAAAAACAGTGAAGTTTCCGAATCGAACCTCCCTGGATGCAGGGCCCATTCTCTATCTAAATGGTGTCCCCAGAACCTGGTGTGAGTTGTGAAGTGCAGAGGCATCGACACAGCTTTCGATAGCACCAGGGAGGCCCATCCTGGCTTCCCGCTTTGTCCATGTTGCCTCTCACATCAGGAAGAGGATTTTTTTTTAATAGAGGTGAGGGAGATCAGAGGCACCGAGGGCCGAGTGGAGGGCAGGGGAGGTGCAAGGGAGAAAGCAGCAGCAGAGATATTTTGGTATAGAATGATTTGTTTTGACCTCTGATGTTCGGTTATAAACTGAGAATCAAAACTCTTTCCTCAGAAAATAAAGCTAATAATGCACCAATGCAACTTTAGCCTCTATCCCAAACAGTGCCAGAACAAAACTAAAAACTTCACTTTTCAATAGTGTAAGATCTAGAACAATTTTTGAGCCTATTTTTAATTTATAGTTATTCACACTGTAAAAATAACTCATAAAGAAAACTGTGAAGAACAACCACTTCTCCTGATCTGTATTTCTTCTCAATCTGCCACACCTTCTTCATTTCTCCATGAAGAAATTCCATTCCAAATGGGAAAAGATTTCAGGTTAGGCAGTAAAGCTCCAGACTATGGTTAAGAGTCCAGAGCAGAGGTCAGAAAAAACCCACTTCACTGCATCTTCTGTACATATAGTATATTTATCAGTCGGTGGAATATTTTCACAGTCCTATGGTCTTGAAACTGCATAAAAATCAGCTTTTTTGAACGGAACTTCAGCTTTTTTCTAGTTGCCTAGGAAGAACAGTTTTCATCCACAAGCACATATTTACTTAAGGTATCCTATAGTCACTATTCATTTTGAAAAAAATCAGAACTGGCAGGTTGCACATCCTTAAATGCCCTTGACCAGCAGTGTGTTTCTTAAATTGTTTGGCTACCACAGCTCAACCTAGTTCTTCAGGCATGTCATATTAGTAGCCTCCAGTCTATCATCATACTGTGGTGCCACCATTAAATATCTTTTATTACCCAGTTTATTGTTCTTTTCAGTAGAATAATCGTAAGCACAGCAGACAAACAATGAACTGAAAGTGTTGCTAGAAAGAACAAATAAAGTCTATTTATGCTATTGTACACTCAAAACTTCATGCTAACCCCAAATCACTGCAACATCGAAATACACAACGAATACACCGTAACTTTATCTTAGACAAAATACTACACAGCATTATGAAATGCTATGCCTGTTAAAGTGGTAACATACAGTATATTATTTCAAAACACTAAAGTATGATATGATTAATGATTGAATCTCTGCTTGGAAATCAAAATACACAAAAGTTACCTGCTCATATATAGAGAATTTTCTCTTTGCCCTGATCCACCACCATCAAAATCATTGTTAACCTTTCCCTGGGTTTGTTAGGAATTGGGATCAACTTATCTGTCGTATTTGCTTGCTCAGCCTGAAATTGCTGATGGCTGCTACATATTACTGCCTTTATGCCTGTAGAACCAATGTTGCTGAGAGCTAGCTTCTTTGTGTGTGTCTGTATGTGTGATCTGTATAATTATTTTTCCTAAATCCCTGTTAATTACATCTGTACTTTTTCATTAAAGAGAATAGACTGATAAGAGGTGACTGAGACCAGAAGACAATGTAGCTCCACAGCTGATCAGGGACATGATGATTATTTATAATAATTAATAAAAACAAAATAATACAGATTGAATTTTTTTGTCCTAAAGTGACTCAAAAGAACCTGGAAGCTAGAACTTGAATATATGCCTCTATTGTAAAGCAAGTACATTGTATATGGAAGTTACTGGCTGAGAGTTGGGCAGAGTCAGTTTCCAAGATTCAATAGCACTTTTAAAAATGTGCATTCAGTCTTCATGAGATTAAAACAAATTTAAGATGAATTTGTATTACCTTTCAGGTTCTGCTCAGAACCTTGTCTAAGGCTAAAATACAACTTCCAATTTTATTTTTTTTAAAATATAAATAGCTATGGATGTATGCATATACACATATGCATTACCCATATTTAAACTGATTTATCTTAAATTACTGGGAAAAAAAATGAAAAACCAAACAAAAACCAAACGAAACCAAAACCAAACCCAAACCATCCATGGTGCAGAAAGGGAGGCTCAAAAGATCAGCCTCTGAAATGTCCAGTCTGGAGCCCAGTTCATAACCAGGGGAATGAGAAAGGAAACAGAAAACAGACCAAAGGTCCTCAAAGCTGCATCGTCAGTTGTAGTAAACAGGCTTTTCAAAATGACTTCATTCACTGAATTGGTCTGTGTTTTGGCATGTTGCTATCTGTTACCAAACCACTACACTGAACTTCAATGGACAATAGACAACAAAACAAGAAAATAATTTAAAAGTAATTATGAAGAATCTTATATAAGAGAGTTCTTCTCTCACTTTTAAAACCAGTTCACCCATCCTTAGGAAGAGATCTCTCAAATGACAAAAAACATAGCCAAAATCTTGCCAGGCACTAACTAGCTATGTCTTTGATTGCAGTGTTTACAAGTCTGTAGCAACGTTTCTTCCATCTGTTCTGCAGTTTCCGTCTATACGGCCTATTTACAAAATGAAATAAATTGCTTACAGATTTGTTCCAAAGACCTCTTCCAAAGCAGTTTTCCAGCATATTGGCTGTTATGGACAATACTCTAAAACTTGGAGAAAAATAATAAAACAAAGGGGAGAGTTTGTGTGGGGGGAAAAGAAAAAAAGGACTCTTAAGAAGGGCTGATAGGGCTCTCAAGGGAAAATTTTAAAGAAATACCTATCAGTTACAACTCAGCCATTGACTGTCTCTTCAACATAATGTATAATTAGTTAACAAAGCTGTTTTGTTTAAAACTTCAATGTAGAAAAGTAGCCTGTTTTCAAAAGCAGAATTAAGTGGACTTCCACACACTATCTCTGACAATTCTGTGGTAAAATGATCAGTAGTTTCTGAAATTAGAGCAAAAAAGTTCCCTGTTACTCTAGGTAAGACACTGCAAAGCAACTGGGAGGTTGATTTCAAGAGGTCCAGATCCTCCTTTGAAGTAGCTTAGAATTCTCTCTCTGCTCTATGTGGGTGATGAGTCTTGCCTTAACATCTCCCAGCTGTGAACAAACACTGAAATGACAGTCACAAATAAAACTTTTCCTATATAAGGCCTAAATTAAGTGTGAATAGTTTACATTACATTATAACAAATCGTTGTCACAGAATTACAACTCTTTTTCTAATGTAAGAAATAAAAGAAGTAACAATCAAGTTTCTTTAGGAAAAAGCTAACATTGGTACTGAAACAAATGGCATGCCTCAAAATGAACAACATTTAATGTTTTTCCACTGAGTGACTAGTTACATGTTTCCCTGTTCAGTTAGCCAAGCATTCACAATGGAACCAGATTAAAATTATTTTTGTGGTAAATATTCTACTAAAACTATTTTTAATGTTGTGTAAGTGCCTCTTTGTCTGTTTGAAACCCATGTAAAGGAGCCATAGATGAGACTTCATTTCTGTTATAATAAACTACTACCTTTGCTGTTATTGTTATTATTGCTCAAGCATGGCATTTGATCACACAGTTATATCTAACCAGTAACTTTGTTATGCATTACTACTATTACTACTAAACAAGAGCCTAACACTTCAAAGGGCTCAGTAGCTGAGCAAATACTCCAGACATTGCTGGAATTAAATAACATGGCACTTATGAATATAGCTCATGTTTCTTTCTTCATATACAAGATGCAGTGAGTCAGAAAAGTAGCACCCGCGTATGATTAAAAAGAAATGCTGACAGCCTGCTCTGCAGTGACTAGTGAACATTGAGTCACCATCACCACCCCAGCACAGCATCATTTCTACTTGATATTTGCCATTCCATAATTAGAACAAATGACATACTTGGGACACAGCAAGATGTTTTTAGTTAACTTTCTGCTTAAATCCATTTACAGAGTCTTTACTGTTCCTACCTCAAAAGGCAAGGTACACAATCATGATCTGTGCTGCCTCCATTTTAGAGACAGCCCTATTATTAAAGTAAATGCCACCCACTTGCTAACGTTAGAGACTAATTAACTCTGCAATTGCTGCTTAGTGAAAAGGGTAAAAATCACACTGCCTGTTCCAGCAGCTATCCTAGAAAATCAAGAGGATTAAGATAATACTTTATCTTCACTGAACCCCCCAAAATTCCTTTTTCTTTCTCTTTTTTCTTTTTTTCTTCTTTCATTCTTTTATTTTTATTTTTAATTTCAGCTTGTTTTGCTTATAACTATTATTTAAGTACTGCTTTTTGTAAAAGTGTAAAAGGTCTCTCTGATACCTCTAGTCATGAATCCATTTGCTAAAAAAATGGTTTTGAATTTCTTTTTGTTCGGCCTCCAATTCAGTTTTTGAAGTTTTGTCTTTTAAAATCAAGTTCTTGTAGCAGGTCAGCTAGTGAGCTTTGATTTCAATAGTTATACTGAAAACTGAGAGCTATATAGATTCATTAACCATATGGTACTGAAAGGAAATATTTACATCCCGATTATTTAGGCCCAATTTATTAAAAAAAAGTTCAGTAGTTTAACTTGCACTTCGCCATCTATATATCTACTTAAACACAAACACGTTCGCAGTGTGAGAAAAAATTCCAAAAGGGTGTTAAATAAATATGCAAGTCATTCAATGAAATAGGACCAAAAAAAGCAATGGCCAAGGCTCAGAACACTGAGATATGCATACCTGGAGGGGAAAACATTAGTTACAACAGCATCAGTGTGAATTTCGCAGTTCAATTAATTGGCATCAGGATTAATAGCATAAACAAGATGCAAAAATATCTAATCTGGTTGTAAATCAGCAACGAGTTTTGGAACTTCTTACATGTATTACTTTCTGTCTCCAGAAAATACTGAGCAAATTAGCTTATCTTGATTCTGGTGAACAACCAGCGGCAGGGAGGGCATGAATACAAATATTTTAGAAGCTCAGTTCTATGAGCACTTTTAAAGAGAACTCTTTTTTAGATATCTTACTGACCAGTTTTTTCATGTCTAATATTGAAAGCTTTTGAAAAACAGGAATGGGCTGCTCAGAAATGGACCCCAGCCATTGCTGGCTTCAACGATCCAGTGAAACACGCTCCTGTTACTGAGTGATCTGGTGGCTAGCTGTAAAGAAATTTTCTTTTTTGTTGTTGCTGAGGTTTTTTTGGTGTTCTGTCCCAGAAATAGAGATTTTAAGGTGTACTGTATTACTGGTTTAATAGGACTTGCACAGTAGGGAAGAACTGCTAAAACAACTCTCTGTTGCTACTTTTACAACCTCTTGCTGTAAGGAGCAAGTGGAAACAGGGAAGGGTGTAGATGATAACTGAAGCAGTCCAATAGCTGGGACGTGCCACTAGCATCGCCCTAGTACAACCATCTTGCCAGCAAAATACAGGAGGTACAAAGCAGTTTATAGCCACTGCTTCCCGATAGATGCCTGCAAAAAGCACGAAGTGGCTGCAGTGCAGAAAGGGGAATTTAACTATGAGGTTCTGTTAGGCCTATCAAATGTGGTAGCTGAAGCCATGCATGAATCACCCAGAGATGTCAAGCTCTCTAGAAGACCCTGAGATATAAACAGGAAGAACTTTGCAATTGTTGATCTGATATTTTTTAAAAATGGAAGATATGGGCTCTGAAGGCCTCCTCTTTATTTGGATCTAGTCCAGTAGTTAGGCAGATGAGTCACAACTGTGCAATAGGGCATACCTGCTAGAGAAAAATTGCCTCTTTGTTGCTGCTACTACCAGTCTTTCCCAGCTACGTAGCCCTTCCGTCTGTGACACATGACCTAGTTCGGGAGCACAGGCTTTCCTGTCCTGTCCCTGCAGGCGCTCCCCAAGAAATCTGGTGCCTCCTCGGTGTGTCTAGAGAGTCAATGCTTCCTAGTTAGAATTTGTACTTATTTGCATTTCACACACTTGATATTAATTAACAAACCACACCAAAGAGATCAACCCACTACGCAACCCTTTGACGCAAAAATCAAAGTGGAATCATATATTTATTTCCCATAGTGGTAAACTGTGTTGTTAACTGATACATTATTTCACACAGATTATGGATCCAGGTTTTATGTCCTTCCATGGATTATGTAAATCAGCATATGTACACAGAAATAGCAACATTAACCATAGCAGCATTAAAACATTTGCATTTAAAAAATTAAAGAATTGTTGTTCTATAAGATATTAAAGAGTAAAAGTATTCCTTAGTATAGTAGTAAAGTGTCATTTTAGTCATCACCTTTTGAAAATTAATTTTTTAATGTTCAGAAATATTTCATCTTTACAAGATCTTGATTCCAATCATAGAAACAATATTTTCAAATTATAGACATTCCTGATTTAGAATTGTTCAGGGCCAGAATTCTATTTTGTTACATCCTGGAAAACATACTAGAGATTTTCTTTGCTCTTGAAATCAGGTGTGAATTAGTCCTCCTCTGCTAGTTATTAGTTAGACGAGAAAGAAATGCTTTTTTCTGGCAGGACAGAGTTGAAAAACTGCAACAATCAAAATGCTTATGTAACTAACAATTAGAATAACTAGATTTGTTCTGTCAACTTTAACTTTTAATATGTAATATACACTCTTGAGCTAAGTAATAGATGCTATTCTCTCTATACATGATTATCCAAGGACACATTAGTAATACTAATTAATAAACAGGGACAAATGTTAGTGGTTAACTCTCATAATCAAACCCAGTAAGAAAAAGTAGTTTATTTAATGTTTCACTGAAGCTTATAAGGAATCGATAGCAAATACTTTACTTATGTAGGAACCCAATGTTCTAGACATCTTTAGGGATTGCTTGGGCCATAAATAAAATTAATACTGCAATGTCTTTGGTGCATTAATTTCATTATATATTTATACAGCACCAAATATAACAAAGACTCCATCTAGATAAGATCTGTGGGTACTACAAAATATATGAATACATGAAAACTAAAAAATTAGAAACAAGTTATTATTATCTAAGTAATTAATTTAAAATAATTTGTTCACTCAGTATAAACTGTGAGTTTCAGATTATTTTTGTTTTTCATGGAATATCTGTAACATCTCTTAATATAAATCTTATTTATAATTAAGGAATTTCTTTACTTTCAAGTTTTCTCCCTACAAACTGTGGTCCTATTTTCTTTCATTGAATACATGTATTTTCTATTAGTGCTAATGGGAGTTTAGCCTGTAAATCAAGGCAAGACAAAACCCTTTTATGTTGAATGTTTAATTAAAGTAGTTTAAAGAGTTTCATGTTCCTCAGGGCTCAGTGTTGGGGCCA
>NW_009617376.1:908-1180 GCF_000690535.1 Cariama cristata | reverse complement strand
GGGCAAGAAAACTAAATAACACCGGTACCAAAAAAAAAAATAAAATAAAGCTTTGTCTTTCTGGTCCTAAGCTGGGAATTGGGTGAACTGGAAATCCTTTGCATCCCAGTCAAATTCAAACTGGGCTCCCCTGGGTGCGGGTCAGGCTTTCGGCAAGCGCAGCCCCTGGTTTTGAGCAGAAATGTGAGCGTTTGGGTCTTCCACTGCACGGCGGGGTTTTTTGCCGTAAATAACCGTAGTTTTATCGCTTGAGGGTCATTGCCCCGCTCCAA
>NW_009617376.1:541-888 GCF_000690535.1 Cariama cristata | reverse complement strand
CGCCGTTCCCTCTGTGAGGGTTGTAGGGCTGAAGGCGGCGGGTGGGATTTGCAATTCTCCTTACAAAACAAAGCTGCATTCGGCGAGGGGGTGATCCCTTGGGCTGCCGCAGGAATGGGAAGGGGCCTTTGCTGAAGAGCGCAAGAAAAATCTGGGAAAGAGGGAGCAGAGATGCCCTGGAGAGCTGGGCGGGTGAAATGCCACCAAGGTCCCCGCTGAGCTTTGCGTGACCGTGAGGGTGGGCTTTTTTTTACTTTTTTTTTTTCCCTTTTTTGCCCCAAGCAGTTATTCTGCTTTAATGGGGATGTGTACAGAGCTGCCCGATTTCAGTGGGTCTGTGTGGTTCG
>NW_009617376.1:0-481 GCF_000690535.1 Cariama cristata | reverse complement strand
ATGGCTCTCAAAGGGGGACTAGTGATACCTGTATCCCAGTCCCCTCTTCTTTCCAAGGCCCTTTTCACCTCTGCAGGCAGCCTGGAGAGGGACTCGTTTGGATTTAGCCTTTTTTTTTTTGTCTAACGGCTATGCCCAAGTGACCCCGGAGCTGGGCCTTTGAGGTTGGTCTTTTTTGTCTTCTTGAAAAAACAGTGGCATCCAAGGCCCTTTTCACCTCTGCAGGCAGCCTGGAGAGGGACTCGTTTGGATTTAGCCTTTTTTTTTTTGTCTAACGGCTATGCCCAAGTGACCCCGGAGCTGGGCCTTTGAGGTTGGTCTTTTTTGTCTTCTTGAAAAAACAGTGGCAGAATTTCCCAAAAAGGGAGGTAGACACCCTGCGAGAACAGATTTCCCAATATTTATTTTAATTTAAACCCAGAGTATTATTATACCCTCTGGCCTCCCAGCCGTTCCTCTGAGGCCAGACCCTCAATTAACC
>NW_009617375.1:0-841 GCF_000690535.1 Cariama cristata | reverse complement strand
TGGCCTTTTCTTTTAAAAGAAGCACCACCTAATAAAACATTCGGGATTTCGGTGCTACCCCTAGTGGTCTCAGCACACATAGACACGCCGCTTCCCACCGCTGAGCCCACGAATGACACCACGAAGGAACCCCAAACCGGCACGTTTCCAAGCAAACCCCCCCTCCACCCCTCCCCAAACCCACCACCAGACCCTCCTTCCCGGGTCTTACCACCGGTGCCTAACGTGCTGCCTTGGTTCAGGGGGGACACCAAACCCCCCGCTTCTCCGGTCGTGCCTTTATTCCCTTCATTCAGCAAGGAAGAGCTGGAGTCTGACTCCAAGGACTGGCAGGATGGAGGGTCGTGGGGTACCGCCTCGCTGCTCGGATAGTCATATTTGTTGAAATTGCCCCCCATGCCATTGGGGAGGCTGGACTCGAGGGGTAGCAAGGCACTGTCCCTGCCCCTCTCCTCCCTCTTGAGCCCGGGGGGTTCGGTGCAGGTTTCCCGGTAATAACATTTGCTTTCCTCCACCCGGGCGAGATCGCAGGCTCTGCCGAAGGAAGGGTTAATAGAGACGGGGCTGCTCAGGTAGGGTTGAGGGTACCCGTTGCAGGGTTCCGAGGATGCCCAGGGCAGGGAGCAGACGTTATCCCGGCGGGGGTAGGAGAGGGAAGGCAAACCGGGCAGTTGCCCTCCGGAGGCACGAAAATTAGGGAAGTAGAAGGTGTCTCCCGTGTGGATGTTCACCAGAGGTCCCACAAAGCCGGGATTAAGGAGGTTGTGCTCGCCCATTTCCGCGGGCCTGACCGAAAGCTTCTACTTTATTGCTATCTGACATTAAACATAGTTAAACCGAC
>NW_009617374.1:0-1105 GCF_000690535.1 Cariama cristata | reverse complement strand
GGGGCAGCGCGGCCTCCTCGCTGTCGGCAGCTCCGTGCAGAGCTCAGCCTGGCACCACGCTGCCGCCGGCACTGCCTGGCCATGGCCGAAGCCAAAACGTCAGTGCCTGTTCTTTGGGGACGAGTTTCTTCTCACCTTGTCGCCACGTGCAGGTGACATTTGCAGCTCTGCCTGGAATGGGTGCTTCATGGTGCTGGGGGCTGTCTGCCCAGCCCTGGCTCACGTCCATCCCGCGGACATCCCATCCCTTCGCTGCCCAACATCAAGCCCATCGCACGTCCTGCCCAGACACCTTTTGCTGTCCAAAGAGCCTTCATCACTTTGTGCTTCTCTCTGACCATGAGCCGCCCCAGCGGTCGCAGGTGATGGGATCGCTGGTGGTGTCCTCCTCTCTCCAAGGGCGGGCACGGGTGCCAGGTGCTGCAGTTTGCGGTTTGTGCTTGGTAGGGCCTGGGAAATGGCAGGGCTGAGGAAGCGTGAGGTGCCAGCATCGAGGGAAGTCCCTGTGCTGGCCTTCAGGCCAGCCGCCTCACAGCCAGGCACTGCCTCTCTGGCTGCAGGCACGGCGTGGTTGTCATTCAGCTGTGGGTGCTGCCACAAACAGCTGAGGTGTGGCCACCCCTCGCACAATGGGGGGCTCCTGGCACCCACTGGGAAGGTTCCCCCATGATGTTGCTGACAGCCGAGCATCAATGAGGAATTTAAGGACGCTCCACCACCCTTTGACCATGCACACCTTTAGCCCAGAGAGCTGCGTCATGCCGCAAATTTGGCTTCTGTGTCCCTTTGCATTGCTGGCTCCTTGGTTCACATTGTGAGGGCAGCACACCCCTTGGCTGCACGCAGACGGTAAAAAGGGTGACAGAAAACTGGTGAGTGCAAGGTCCTTTAGGCAAGGGCTCTCCTCAGGGTCTGCACTGTGTCTTGCTCCTGGTGAGCACTCTCAAAGTACGGACCCAAATCCCACACTCTCCCTCAGACTTACGGAGCGGCTGGCTCTGCTTTCTGCTCCTTGGTGGACGATGACCACAAAGTTGGGAGAGCAAGCTCGTGTCTGGGCTGCTGCACCCGGGGCCCCAGGAGCGGATGAGTGCCCCCAACTCCA
>NW_009617373.1:0-10878 GCF_000690535.1 Cariama cristata | reverse complement strand
TTTTTCCGATTCTCCTCCCCATCCTACTGTGCTGAGTTGCCAGCTGTGTGTTCCTGAGTTGCTGGCTGGGGTTAAACCGTGACAGGGGTTTATATAAAATTGTGTTTGTGTGTGCATAATATATATATGTATAAAGCGTAGACAAATCTGATAAGACCAATGAGTGGTTTAATTTGGTCTGATTTTCTAGTTATCCCAGAAATCCATTGAGCAACCTTTTTTCAGATGTAGATTAAATCTAAACATAAATCCAAAGCAAATTGCATACCCATTTATTCCACGCAAGGGAAGAAAATGCATAAATAAGCTTAGAATCAGCTTAGAATTTTTTTAATGTTCACTTTATTACCCGTGCCCCCTGATAGTTATTTAATTTTAAATGGTTTGGGTTTTGAGTCACAGATTTTGAGCACGTATCTCTTCAAAGAAATCAGTTCTGCTGCATTCCAAAATAAACTGTGATATAAATAAAGCAAAGTAAAAACGTTTCAGTAACAAAATTTAAATGTACTTTATGTTGTAGTTCACAAAACTCAGATAATTTTAAACACCATTCCTTTATTTTCTAGGTGTTTTCTTCCCTTTTTCATATTTAAAAATGTAATAAATAAGTGGAATACAAACTATAAATATATACAGTGCATTTAATAAAAATGTAATAAAATATTGTATATACTACATACCCGTTTTCACTTACTGTAAGCTGGTTCAAAAAACTGCAAGTCAAATTGAAATAAAATTCCCAATATTCAGACCAGCTCACTTACTAATATGAGGCCTACTTTGATCCAGACCCGGATAATTTGGTCTAAAGTGGGATTACGAGGAAACATCTTTGGTGTTAGTATAAGTTTATTAGAAAACATATCCAACTGTGGTGATGCTACAGATGGAAATGTTTCAATACAGCAACTATAATAGGGCACCTAAGTAATACTTACCTGTTTGAGTTTTTTTTTTATAATTTAGCCTTTGAAGGACAAAAATCAGTCAGGACTTTCTTTAAAATACATACTGCAGAACAAAAAAAGAGAGAGAGAGAGACGCACAGACATGCGGAGAAACAGAGACACTGAACGTACCGGGACATTAAACGTTTTTCTAGCACAAACTCTTAATCAAGGTAATATATTAACTTGTCCTAGGGTGGCCCTGCACCTTTGCCTCATGTTTCTTCAAGTGCCTTCCTTAGGACTTAGAGAACTCATAGCATTCCTAGGAAGAGCCTTATTGGTGAAGAAAGAAATTAGCATGGAAGCACTCAAAATAGTTAGAAATGTCACTGCCTGACATTAATTTAAGGTAAAGATCCCAGCAACATTGATTTTCTTCAGATGTTTCAACATTTTCAAAGCCACAAAATGATCTCTCTCAGGCTATCAAAGGCTGCTTTAAGATTATGTGAGCTCTTTGTAAGGAGAGTCCTTGAGGATTCCCTGCCATTTTTGATCCAAATGTGTAGTTTTCATATTGATTGAATTGAAATTTTCATGAGAAGAAATCTCCTTGTAGCATCTTTCTCTTTTATACCTCTGGGTAAAGCTCTGCTCCCCACAACTCAATTAAATCAGCATTGACCTTGCAACTCCCAGTAGAAAACACAAGAGTTCGTCTTGTCACTTTTTTCCCCTGCTGTTTTCAAGAAGTTGTTGTGCCCTTCAGAATTGTAGGAGCAAACCCTCAAAAATAGACCTAAAACACACCATGGAAGTATTTCAAGTGCAATCTCTATATTAAAGGTAACCAATTACACAACTCAACGTGCTCCTCCTGGAAATAGCTAAACTAGTACAGAAGTCTATCAAAATTAATTCTTCAGTCCTCATTTGCACCATTTGCTAACCTCAAGTCTCCCTGAATTTCTGCCTGGGAAGGTGCTGTACCGCGTGCCAAGCTGAGCTTGCTTCCTGAATTCTAAAGGTGGAGGGATATTTTCACAGAAGCGTGGACATTCCTAAATGGGGAATGGATAATACAAAGGCAGTTATAATCAATTTGAAGGCACTATATTTTCCATGTTATTCTCTACATTTTATTGAGCATTAACTCAAAGAGAAATTGCAGTGTATTTTGCATTGTGATTATTCTGGCTTTTAAAAATAGACTTCTTCAGTAGTTTTAACAGCCTGTAATGTGTGTAGAATATGGTACAGATGTTTTATTTTTCTTCTTTTCCATTTTTCATACAGGAATTTTGAAAATCCTTTATTATTTATTGGAAGTTATGCCATGCTCTATTCCAAGAGTACAACAAACGAAACCCTAAAGACCATTCCGTTAGGTTTGCTAACATTTATGCATTTTAACTGTTGCCCGATTTTCAGAGGTATCCGTTCTATTACCTGAAGGGCTTTCTCCTCCTAAGAAGCAATTTTGTACGGGTAGGTAATTCAGAGGCTTGTTAAACCCCTGGTCAGGGAGGACTATTTGTCTGTTTTAAATTTCGCTCTGATTTGGATTTTTTCTTTCTTTTGGATTTGGAAGAGTACTAAAATCATGTTTGTTACGGATTTGGGGAATTTGCTAGCTTTCCCTGCTATGGGTTCTTCAGTAAAACATGTTTCTTCCATGTGCTCTCCCCAAAACTGCAGAAGTCAGCTCCAAATTAATTTGTCCCCTTCTATTTACAAACCAAGTAAACTCTCCTGACTGGCTGTTTTTCATCATTCTTGCCGGCATTTGGTGTATGTAAGAGTGCAGGTTTTTTTGCTCAGCATTGTCTGTTACAATTATGTGTATTAGAGTAGAGTTTGCAGGATCAAAGACAGAGAGACCTAATAAATTCTCTTCTCTGTGTACTCTAAGCACTTATTTGTCTCCAGTCAGACTGGAATATGTATGTTGATTGTAATTTCTTCTGCAAATGCTAAAGGGAGACAAGAAGAGTTGACATTTGTTTTTCATTTTACTAGAAATTTTGAGAAACTGTGACCTGGTAAAAACAGGCCAAAAAGAACCCAGAAATAAGGTGTAATTGGGCTTAGAGTCTGAAAATCTGGGACTTGGAAGTTGTGCAGTCATAGCCTGATCTGCTGTGCTTCACAGAAATAGGTCATGTATTCAGGGAAAATATAAAAGTGGCAGGCGTTTTTGCCAGTTTGGATCAGTTCGTTCAGGTGTCGTTAGCCAGTACAACAAGACGTAGGATACAGGATATATATATATAACATAGTGTAAGGCAATTGTTGTCGAACTAGCACACAGAAAATGGGTAGGATTTAACGAGCTGTTAGGCTAAGCATCCGTCCATAAGCATTAGCCTTAGCTACTAGGCTAAGCCTGCGGCAGCTCCGGCCAGCCCAAGCCCGGCGGGGAAGGGTCAGAGGCTGACCCTCTGCAGCCCCCGGCACTGGCTCCGCAGCGCTGCTGAGCTGCCGTCTGCCACCAGTTCTGCCATTGCTGCTGTCGCTGGCAGCTCAGACCCGTGACCCAAGGATTCCCAGCTCACCGGACCAGCATCCGTGGCTTTTCTCTTTAGGATTTTATACCCTTCCAAGTTGGTGCACCTTTCCCTCTTGAAAGTTGGCTTACCTTTCCCTCTTGAATCCTTGAGCTACTAAGAAACCCCATCTCAACAACTGTACCCCATTTGTAATTTTTCTTTTCTCCTCTTTCTGCTCTTTCACACAGCTCTTTCTCCAAACTTAGTAATCTTCTCAGAAACCAAAGGCACAGTTACACAGTCGGGCTGGATCAGAGCTGGACCTCCAGCCCTGGGAACACCGACGGCCAGGGAGATGGAGAGGGAGCTCATAAAGCGTCTCTGTCTGGTTTTATTGTAGTGTATTTTTTTTACTGTTAATATTTAGCTTTATCAACTTTTGGTAACTAAACAATTCTGAACATTTTGTTTGTGGAAACATAGCATTGCGTCCTGCTTTCCACCTTACATCAATATAGGCAGTTGTTCTATATTGACCGAATATGTCATCTTTCTACATTAACCTGTATCTCTATATATTGACCTATTTCATCTTTCACTACCTTTCTGAACCATTGACATCATTGTTTTCTTTTCACAACCACTTTCACGTGCATAGCGTATGCTGTAGGTTTATAATACAAATTCTGTGACCAGCAAAAGTATGTGTTGCATGTGTTACAGAGGAACATAAGTCATATTTCGGTGAGGGCATCTGTGCTTTCACTTCACAACATAGCTATGTTATCTTGCTGTATTCATAGAAGCAGTCCTTATAAGCTGATATTTATGTAAATGCTGAAAAAAACAGACATCCAGTGAATTATTTTTTCCAGTATAGATTTACATTTGGTCCAAATTCCTTTATTGAATGCAGACTGAAAATCTATGTTTTGAATATCAAGGAAGAACGCTCTCTATTTCAATGGATTTTGTATACTTATTACTACTCAAGTTATATAAATTTAGTTTGAGGTCATTATATGGATAATTTGTTACTTAGTAAAGTAGTTTGTCAGGTTATGAGACATTAATACTCTGATAGGTCTTTAATTAGGAGAGATAAACTAAATAATTCGTAGCAGGACTTGGCCTGAAAACATTTATACTACTCGATTATACCATTTTGCATGCAATGACAAATTGTTTTGGTGTAGTCTGGAAATAGCAGGACTTAATTAATTACTTCCAAGGTTTTAGACATCTGTGATAGGTTCTTTAAATGCATTAGATTGGAAATTCATACAGAGGCTAAAAATAGAGTTTTAAGTCCTTGGGGTTAAAAAGCTGAGATGAAAAGAGAGCATTCCCATTGCAGAAAAGAGCAGGAAGCAGCTCAAAGAGGAGAGGAACGGCAGCTAACTAGTGTGTCCAATTCCCCAAATGTTATTTTTGCAAAACTGAACTAGAAATCATTAAATACTGAAAATTACATAGGTTTAAATTTGAATAAAATGAATGTGCTAATTACTTGAGCGCCTTTTACTCATCTGGCCAGTTAGTTGGAAGAAGTGGCTGAGAAAGGAGCCCCGAATAGTTTAAAAAGCCTACAAACAAATGAAAAAAAGGTGAGATGTTTTTCTGTTCTGAAATCACCTTGTAGATGAAATCAACTCAATGAGAATACTTTACTGGACTGGAAGGGGAGATTCTTTTTTCAAAAAAACCCAAGAGCAATAACCTGGATCTTGTAGTAACCCAAGGTTTAGTATGTGTCATTAAGTGGTATCTTCACATGATGAAGCGGTGAATCATGCTGCTATTGCTATTACAGCTAGTGGGAAGAGCAAATAGCAAAGGGTTATAGTCATATGATCATATAAATCCAAGAAAAAAATTTATTTCCATAACAATATTTACCACTTTATGCTGTGGAGGAGGGTATTTTTTTACAAATTAGATACCTTCGTGAACACTTGAGATGGGAACTCTAAAAGACTGAAATTCATAACCCCAAAACTGGAATTAATCCCTGGAAATGGTCCTTTCGAGTATGGACAAATACCTATTTTTTTCTTTTACACAGTCAACTTGCTGACCTTTACATGCAGCTGGAGCACTCGTCCAGTGCTCTCAAGTTCTGATTTCAGAATCCTCCCTGACCCGAGAAGACTCAAATGCGCACTGCTGCCTCGCGAGAGGACATCTGGGTTCGGGAAAAGGAGCTGCACCGTTGTGCTGACTGCAGCTGTGGGAGACCAGAAAATGAGCAGTCAAAAGGGAGAGCGATGGCAAAGAGAAGTTGTTTGCAGACTACGGGATGGGAAGTGGCAGTTTGAACACTATACAGACTGAAAAGGGTGTCTTAGCTACGACTGCTTTCTGACTTTTTGCTATATGTACCTACTACATATGTACCAGCAGACCTTGAGGTTATGCCTGCTTAACTTATTGGTAAGGATAGGGCTTGTGGGGATAGCTGGAAGTTTGTGAAACATCCTCCATGGATCCAGGTCACTTGTCTGCCACTTCAACGGCACGTTAGGTGTCCCAGCGCTTGTGCTGATTTAGGCCTTTGTCACTTGACTTTCAGGTTATCTGTCTGCTTGTGAAAGTGCTGAATTGAAAACCTCCTCTGACCAAAGCGCTGCTTTTAGGAACAGTGGCACTGAGGACAGCAGCAGGTATCAAGATGTGAGGTGGCTGAATGGAAATAAGAAGGGAAATAGCAGTAGCCACCCAGTAGCCGCTGCTGCTGGAGTGCACATGACCTAGCCTCATTCAGAATAGATTTCACTGCTAATTCTTTCTACTGATCCTAGGAAGTGTCAGAATATTTGCCACCTTTGGGATGATTCTAGACACCTGTAGAAAATTTCAAACAGGTCCATCTTTAATGAAGACAGAGTCTGACATCCACCTCGGAAGCAAAATATCCCAATGTATTATAAAGAGGTGCTGGTAATAGAGATGCAAGAGGCAGAAGAAGAGAGAAGTGTAGGGTCTCAGCAAAACGATGTAGTGGTATAAAGAAGGGTAAATAGCTAAAGAGTAGACCTAATGATTGTGTTTGTGGGTTAGGTTGAGGCTGAATTTTATGGGTTACATGTGAGTAAAGAAATTGCATTTTACAGCTTCAAAGCAATTGCTTTATTTCATAACGATCCAAAATCAGATGAAATTTTCTTGTTCCATTTTTCAGTCAGAAATACATTTTTACAGAAGCCACTTTTTAGCAAGTCAGGGCACTTAGCAGGAGCTGCCGCAGACTCTTTCAATTCATTTATCAAAGCATTTGCAGCACCCATTATAAAACGACAATAGATGTTAACAAAAGGAAGTTAATCTGTATTCTATAAATAAAAAGCTAGAGAACATCAAAGCTACTTGCAAAACCTTGTGTTTCTTTTAAGTTTCATTCCGTTTCCCCTCTTTGCATCCATGTAATGAAAGTTTATTTAAGGAGCCCAGCTAAAATATTCAACGTTGTAAAAAAGCCAAAACAGCCTACATAAAGAGAAGTAAGAAAAGTGCAGCCGAGTGAGAAAGATGTCAGAAAACCGCTTAGCTGTCGGTAGCTGTCATATGCTGCTGAGGCAAAGCCCTGCAGGCAGACTTTAGTCGGCTCCTGCCCTCCTCAGCGTGCGAGGGCAGGGCCCTGAGCAGCTCCGGCAGCACCGCTGGAAGGAATGGCAGGAGGAATGGATGGCAGGAATGGATGGAAGGAATGGCAGGAGCACACGCTCCTCTCCCTCCGGCGTCCACAGCCCCAGCGCCTGCCTGGAGCTCAGCCTGCGTTTGGAACCGGCTGATGCTGCCAGCCTGGTTCCTCCCAGTCCATCCAAACAAAACGAGCTGTTGGCCTTGCAGGGGCTGCTCTGCTTTCTGTGTGAGGCTTTGCGACCCTGCTGCCGTCCGCTCTGCTGTTCCGAGTTTGTTCTGAAGGAGGTGAAGGATGGAAGTGAGGGTTGCTCCTGGGCCTCTGGCTGGAGGGACAGCAGCAGTGGCTGTGGCATTAAAGTACACATGCCAAGACAGCACCAAGATAGCCTCTGCCTAGAGTCTTAAAATAAACAAGAAAAAAAAGCAGTAAAGTGAGTCTGTCAAGACAAATCGAAAGGTCAGTGGAGGAGTTTGAATACGGAGTCTAGCAGAACGGCATCCTCTGCCAAGATGACCCATTAGATGTGAAGGATGCAGGGCAGAGGCAGCGGTGCCAGCAGAAGTCAGCATGATCTGCCTCGCCGGAGCCTGGCTGCTGCAGGCAGTGGCAGGCGCAGTCCAGCTCTCCTTCCCTACAACAGCATCCGTAAAAGCCGAGATAGGTGTCTTTCCAGGGCTAGATTGCCTCTGTCATTTTCTGAAGAGCTTTACATTATAAAGCTCATTGTGTGTTAGTCCAGTGTTAATGCACCTCGGTTTGCTGCACAGATTTTTCGGGGGCAGAACAGATGGTTGGTTTGCCTGGTTGGAGGAGCTACCGAGACAGCTAATGGTGAAATCCTGCACTGACGCCACTCAAAGAGGTTAATCTCTGCTTATATCATAGGTGAATTCAGCCTGTGAGATTGTTTGGAAGTCAGTTAAGCTGACTTGTATGATTTATGGGTTTTCAGAGCAATTCGTACAACTGGATAAAACAGATACCATTCAGTTATTTTACTTTCTGAAAAAAAAACAGACACCAATACTCAAACCAAAACTACAAGAGCCATCTTCAAAACATTAGTCTGTGGTGGTGTGTATTTCTTAGTAATTCTCCCTGAGAACGTTACTAAAGTGAACAATACTGACGATTTCTCAAACTACTTAATAATTTGCATTTCTCTTATTTTTCAAATCATTACTCAGATGCATACAACCATCCTAAGTGTACACTGCAGTCCTGAGATGGATCTTGAGGAGATATTGTATAACTCAGGCAGGGTTTGCACATTTGACTGTTTGCAAAAACAGCTACTGAATGCTGGGAGTTGCAAGAAATGTTGTTCACAAGTTCGTTAGATAATTCTTATTATCAAAATGCTAGTTTCAGTCAAAAATGACCTTTTCTTACATTTATTGGGAAGCTGGTTTTACAGCACATTAAACTGAAGCTTTTGTCCTGGCGCTGAAAGGCTTGCTGTTCCACAAAGATGATCTTCAGTTTGTTTGGTCTCTACAGCCCTCACTACATACAGCTGGCTGCTTGAGAAGATTTTGAGGAGAAGGGGAGTCTCTCTTTTGTCTTGGCTCAGTCTTCCTGGTCTTTCAGTCTCTAGGATGTGGTCAAGATCATCCTAAGGTTAATGCCAAAAATGCCACAGAAGTGTCTGTTTCTCTCCACTGACAATAAAAGTCATCTAGAAGTTGTCATTCTGTAGACACGTAACGTTAAGTGACATTTCTGTCCACCATTCCCTCACCTGTGGAAAGTGCAGAGAGAGCGAGCGTTTGAGAGCATTGCTGACTGGGGGTCAGTAACACCTCCATGCGTTCAAGTTAATTGCTGTGTGGTTTTTAAGTTCTTTTGGTAGAAAAAAATGTGGGTTTTGAGAAAACAAGGATTTGCTTTTAAACGGGTGATAATTTTTAAATAGTAGCTGTGCCTTATGGCTTGATACCTAGGGATGTCAGAAATAGGAGAGAGAGAGATGGATTTGTGGGCGGAGGGCAGGTGAAGATAGCCAGAGGTGCATGGTAAAAGCAATCTATCAAATGGTTTTACTGCACAACAAATGCAATTGATTCCGTAGGTAGCTACCAGCTAACGTGTTTCGCTGTGATTCATCGTAAGCTGTGCCTCGCTCCTGCGGGGAGCAGAGAGCGGACGGTGACTTCGGTTCGGTTCTGTGCAGGAGACTGGCAGAGGTTCATCATTTTCCACACCGCTTCTCACCAGGCTTTGCAGAGGATCTTATTGGTGTCACGCTTCACCTAAGATTTTGTGGAATACCTCTGTCTGCAGTTTCAAAGAATTACAATAGATTTGGAGAAAGTTTGTCTTTTATGCCCCAATTGCTTGATGACCTGACAGAAGAACGCAACCTTTTGGTTGTTGTCAGTGGCGTACAAGCTTCTTACCCCAATTGCTTGATGACCTGACAGAAGAATGCAACCTTTTGGCTGTTGTCAGTGGCGTACAAGCTTCTTGGAATTACAAAGGACAAGCTTTGGTGCTTGTTTAATGTGACAAAGTATCATATGAAAGAAGCTGGGTTTTCTTTTAAAAAAGCCTGTTTAAATTTGGTTGCATACAAATAAAAATCTCCTAGAAGACAGAGAAAAGCTTTTTTAATAAAGAAGGAATTCTGATATATATATATGGGACACAGAGGCATAATACCTCCACAGGTAAATGTTTTAAATCATTCAAGGGGTAAATGGAGCACAAAGCTATGAACTATCTATACTGTTCTACCATATAAGGTTATCCACGCATATATAATATGAAAGTAGACTGGAATTCAGGCTGTACGTCTCAATGTTTTTACATAAGGAAATTGTTTTCAATGCAGTGTAATTAGGCACAGTATCCTAAAATTAAAAGAGAACTTTTTGTCTGAGAGGCTGATCTGTGTTGTGGTGTTTGTGATACGACTTTTTTACAAGAAAATGTACCAGATTACCTCTCACATAAAATGTTGAATTTGGCCAGTATTATCATGACAGATACTACTGTCCCAAAGACTTAATTTAGGAAAGTTTTGACAGAGACATGACAGAAGTTCAAAGCATTTCTTTACTTCAAGTATGTTTTACTCTAAAACCAATTAATGTTGTGCAAGCTCTATAGTAAAAACTATTACACTTTTTAGTTATGCCTTAAGAAAAAAAAATAGCAAAGAAAAGTTTTCATCAAAGTAATTCCAGTGTGCAAAGGGAGGTGTTCATGTTTGTATGCAGTGTCATGTTATAAGCTACGCGAGAGCTACTGGGACCAGTCCTTCTTAGTGGTGTGTGTAACCTCCTCGGGCATCACTTGAGGATCCCGGGGTGGCTTTCAACTTGAACACCACAACACGGATGTAGAACTTTATATATAGCATCAGTGAATTGTGTGAAGGAAGAGCAGTCTGATAGTAATGTAATTTAACTCCGAGGAAAAAACATACAACACCCAGAAGACAGTTGTTTTCCTCCTTCAAATGCAGACCAAAGGAGAATAAGAGTAGAAAAATACTTTAGTTTGCTCTTAGCATGTTCAGATATGTGATTCTCTGAATGGGTGGGATAATTTTGTTATTTGGGTGAATTTCTGACTGCAGATAAAAATTTAATGAGGCAGAAAGTGGAGACTCCACACTAAACAGAGGCTGTTCTTTTTGCTCACAGTTAACTGACTGGAACGAGTGGAAATTAAAAGCAAGCCTGGAATTTAGTGACCCCACTGATAAGGTGCCTCAATTCAAGTAGCACAGGGGTGCGAGAAAAATTCATTGTGTTCAGGAAATGATATGCAAGGGTGCTGGTACCAGACAAAGAAGGAACAATTTGCAAACTATATGAAATTCGTCAGGAATTTCTCACAGACTTGC
>NW_009617372.1:1154-1363 GCF_000690535.1 Cariama cristata | reverse complement strand
AGTTCACTTCGTCCCCGGGGAGCAGCTCGGCTTCGGGGTCTCCCATTGCTCCCACAGACACACGCGCTCCGGGTACCCCGAGAAAACAGGCGAGGTGTTGCTTCCAGACGAGATGACGAGAGGAGCGGCCGCCCCGTAGCCCAAATCCGGGAGGGACCCGTTGCACCGGCAGCGGGGCTGCAACGCGGGGACCCCCTGCGGCACGGCCG
>NW_009617372.1:530-887 GCF_000690535.1 Cariama cristata | reverse complement strand
GCTCGACCCCGGCAAGAGGAGCTGCTCGCCGCGGCTGGCCTTGCCCCGGTTCCCCTGCTCATGGGTGTTTCGGGTGGCTTTGGTTGGGGAGACAAAGACCGGGGTCACGCACAGCTGGAGGGACCCTGTGGGGCTGGTTGTGCAGAGCCCCCGGGGCTGAGAGGGTCCACACATGGTGGGTTGTGGGACTGGAGGGACCACGGGGAGGTCGGCAGGGTCCATGCATGGTGGTCAGTAGGACCAAAGGGACCACAGGAGGCCATCACCATCCATGCACGGTGGTCGGCAGGACCAGAGGAGGATGGCAGGGCCCATGCGTAGCAGCCAGCAGGGCAGGAGGGACCACAGGAGGCCATC
>NW_009617372.1:0-271 GCF_000690535.1 Cariama cristata | reverse complement strand
TGGTCGGCACGGCAGGAGTTGTGAAGCCACTGGGAGCTGGGGATGCTCACGGACACGTTGGTCACCGGTGCAGATGCTTGCAGAGAGGGGGCTCCCGGGTGGGCACCACGGTGCTGAGCCATTTTTGGACACGGCGGGGACCGGCCCCCCTGCAGAGTCCCTATGGGAGTGCAGCCCCCTCCCCATGTGTGCAGAACCCCCCCCAGCCCTGGCACGCGTGTAGCCCTTGCAGGGGACATGGCTGCGTGGGACCGGGCTGGGCGAGGGACAC
>NW_009617371.1:0-479 GCF_000690535.1 Cariama cristata | reverse complement strand
ATTATCACTAATGACAAATGTCATAGAGTCAAATACAAGGTCATACCATTTACAGAAAACAAGCACTGATACTATCCTGAACTTGTCAGTGCTGTGCATTTTTACTGACACCAGGCAAGTGAGTTTGCTGAGGAGAAGAGAGTGGTTTTTCCCTCACTGATGCAAGCAGTCCAATCACACTGCTTTGGGGAGAGATAGTAAAGGCATGGTCTTCTCAGAGACTGCCATTAGCAACTTTGGGAAGTCACGATGAAGCAAGGAAGCACGCCTGTCGTTGTTCAGCCCTGCTCATGCTGGTTTCAGCCTCTGAAGTATGCATTTAGCTTTAAATAACAATCTGCATTATGCATTTTACTTTAACATGGTATCTTTTTAATGTTAGTAGGTGTAGGATGATACATCTTACACAGCTTCACAAAGGTCTTCAAGAGGCTTGGATTCCTAAAAATTCACTTTTCCCATGATTAGTCTACACTGTG
>NW_009617370.1:0-834 GCF_000690535.1 Cariama cristata | reverse complement strand
AGTTTGACCTCGCTGGCTCTGATCTTTGTCTTTCTTTCTTTGAAACTCTGTGTTTTCAGAACCCTACTGACTTCTACCATTCTGCCTCCTACCGAAGAGCAAGCTGAAGGCAGCCGGTGGCTTCGCATTTTGTCCAGCAGTGATCAGGAGGGCACAGCCGATGCCAGCATGCTGTGCTGTGCCATGCCGTGCTGTGCCGTGCCACGCTGTGCCTGCTGGCCTTGCAAGGACCAGGCAGGGGCTCCCAGACCTGCTCTCGGTGCGTCTGATGGAGCACCATCCCGCTCGCACAGTCCCCTCTCCTGCTGACCTTGTGAAGAAGGTGGACTCATCCCTGCTTCGAAATTTTGCACCTTTGCATTTGCTCCTAACACCCGAACTGTCGGAGAAGTGTTAAGTGTAGGAATGGAGCAGCATCAGCAGAAGACTGCCCCGGCCCATCGCCTCCCCCTCCACCCTGCTTGGCAGGAGGGCTGAAAGATGCTCTCTCACACAAAGAAGTGGTCAAGCATAGGCGAGAGACCCCTTGCACGTGTGGGACCAGTGATCCTGCGGGGAGGGCAGTGCCACCGGGAGCAGCTCTGGTCAGACCCCCTGTGCCCCTGCCCGGCCCCCTCGGCTCCCTGTGGTACCCGAGACCGAGAGACCCTCCACCGAGGGCGGCTGGGACACCGAGGATGTGTCCCCTCCACGCTGGGATCAGAGTAACGAGCGTTCATAAATGCTGCATCTCTCAGCACGTTGCGGGCTTGCTGGCTCCCCCAGATAGGCTGTACCAGGGGATAATGGATTTATCTGCAAGTAAGGTATAAGGCCACAAGTCCAAAGCTACAA
>NW_009617369.1:64255-69752 GCF_000690535.1 Cariama cristata | reverse complement strand
CGCCCCCCGCCAGTAATTCCCAGTTATGATTAATATTGCTGAGCAGTGTAGAAATATGCACGCAAAGAGCACTCGCAGCAGAAAATGGTTATAATATATTATAATATACATTTCAAGGTGAGCATAAAAGGAGGAGGTTTGGCAAATGTTAAGTCTTAGCTTGCATGTACTCTTTAAGTTCTTGTTTTTACTACTTTACTGTGACATCTTTTCTATCAAGCTGCTAAAGACCTACTAAAAGGGTACAAAATGAAGTCATTAGCAGAATCTTGTTTAAGGTCTCTACACACATATGTGCTCTTCAGGTAGCTGGCTGGGCAGTGCTGTGAGGCTTTTACTTGGAAGCTGGAGCAATGGATGTCATGTCAGGGGCCAACTGTCTGTAATCACAGTTAGCAGGTTGAACAGACTTGTGAAAATATTTTCTTTATGTGAAGGGAGATGCTGCACACTTTGCCACAGCAGAAGTTGCTAAACCTAATGTAATATGACAAGTTCTTTGGCAGCAAAAGCCACGTTTAATAGACACACTGCCTGTGAAATGGGAAAGAAACAAAAATAGTTTTTCTACACAAATGCCATCTCCTCTCTTTTGCGGTATCTCTCACCTCGTCCTGCTCTCACACCCTTTGTTTTCCAGGTGACATCAGCCACGTGGCATGGTCTCGTTCCACAGAACCCCAGCTATCTTCTCCTGCAGGTGCCCTGGGACCTGATCTTTCCCCATCTGCAGCTCTGTTAGAGATGCCCACCTTAATATGCCATCCTTGTGCCTAGAAATCCAGCTGGTTAGGGGTGCCTTGCTCCGTTGGGAGGAAACTTGGGCATGGAGGGGGACCTGGCACATCCCAGCAGCTCCCCAGGGCTGCAGTAGCAGGGAACCCCTGCCACCCCACAAAGGGCCATGGGCAGGGTACATGTCCCATGTGCTGTTGTCTGTGGCAGCTTCACGTTACAAACAAAGCATCTGTAGCACTTTGTGCCGCTGTTGGTGAGAGTCAGGAAACTTCAGGGGACTGCCGTGAGACAGGCAGGAGTTTGTCTGTCCTCTCGGTTTGCCAGTGGCACCAGTGGATGGCCAGGTAGGGCCAGGCTCTGAGTCCCACTACCTTCCCATACCTTCTTATGAGACGGCGAATAATTAACGATGGTGTGCAATGCAAGTGCGATAGCAGTAACAGTGAAATCAAGGCTTTTATTTGCAAAACTGTTGTTCTGTCACTGAACTAACAAACCACCAGCGTAAAAAGGAGATGCCCATAGAAAGATTTCCAGCAGCATGCGGGGTAGTTTTCTGCAGTGGCTTTGCACAGAATCCAAAGTCAATCTTTAGAGCCAGAACATCTTCAATACTGGGACATGTTCAGGGAAGGGATAAAAGGAGTCCATCAAGAAATGGGGTTCTGAGATCTCCCCTTCCTAAGAATTATTGTCGAGCTTCATGATGACTGGCTGCAGTACCTGAGGGTCCACAGGGAAGTACAGTGCTGGTCCACCTGCCATCCAGTTTTCCCTATCTCTACAGGACTTCTCTTCCCCTTGGCAAGATGCTTTTCCAGCTCAAAGGGGACAGACATGGGGGCTCTCAGTAATTTTCTGATTTTCCATTGAATGCCCAAAGATGAGATCTTAAAGAAAAGCAACAAAGAAACAAGAATAAGTGAAGCATTTTAAAGCTACTGCTCCCTTTCACGGGTCTTTTCAGCAATTTGGCTTCTTACTAAGACGATGCCATTAGGAGGACAGGAACAAAGCATGTGTGAGGGCATATGAAGGGAGGGAGGTCAAGGAATACACTGCAGCAGGATGCCAGGCTCACATTTCTTATTATTGACTCATTCCCCAACTCGTTACTCCACAGGAAAGGATGCAGTGGCAGTGATTGGAAAAGCAAGGGCAGCATCCCTTGAACTGCAGATCTTTTCTAAGTTGGACTGACTGTGACTGATAGATGAGCTGATTTAGTGGTGAGGCTGTATATGCTCCATTTCTTTAAAGCTTTACCAGGGAAAAGCAAGGAATGAGTTAGAAAAGACTCCAGGCACAAGCATTATAGATGAGAAAAGTAACAGATTGGTACTTCAGGTAATAGTGTTTGTTTGACTTAAGAGAATCATTTAAGCATATTACGGAATAAAATTGCAAGCAACATACATTTTCCTTCAAGTTTTATCTGAGGTCAGCCTTTGCTGTCTCTGTTTTAAAATCAGGACGCAGACCTTTCTGGCTTCCGTTTTTCTCTCCAGGTGTTCGTCAGACTGCCAGGTTCATTTCAGGTAGGATCACAGCATATCGGTCCTCCCCCTTGCCTTGCACCTATGCCACCATCTCTAGTTCATTTGAAGGCCGGTGGTCTATGGCGTTTGACACTGACACAGGGCAAGGTGGGTATCAAGGTCTCTGCCAGCAGTCTCCCTCGAATCTCAGTACAGCAGTGCAAGCTGAAGCTGGGAAGTGCAGGAAGAAATAAATAAGTTTGAGCTGATTCATATTTAAATCACATCAGCTTGCTTCATAGCATTATTTTCATCATCATGGCTTCTTAAGCAGCATTTAGACCTGTTCTCTTAGCCCACAGCTGCACGTTGGAAATGCCATTTTCCAAGTCGCTTTCAATGTACATATAGATTTATAGCCTGGGCTGCAGAGGAAGTATTTTTTGCTGACCCTGCTTTGATTCTTTAAAGCTCAAGTGGACCCTGAAAATATTTCATGTGCTGCACTGGCTAAAGCAATAGCACTAATGTTGTCATCCTAATATTTTAGAGAGCTGCAATTGTATTGTTTTTACCATAGGAATGACATTCATTTTGGACATAAAGTCAGTACATAAATGTATAATAAATTGTTTAGTGATATTAGGGCAGTAACTTTTTTTTTTTTTTTTTCTGAACAAACCACCCAAATGACTGAACTAGTGTAGTTAATTAGAATCGATCTCACTTTTTAGCACCAGGAAGTGCATAATGGAAGATAAGATTGATTGTAACATTGGATCACTTCATTTAAAGACTGCTAATAGGCTAAAATGACAGAACCAATCTAAAATTATAATTTCAGAATCAATATAATTTTTATAACGTTGTCAAATCTAAAAAATTAATCTAAATTTATGCTGTGAAACTAGCAAATCCTTCCTAGCTATTATAATGAAATGAACCAACATTTTATTATATTACTTCTTTAAATAGAAAAAAGGCTTCTTTATTGGCATGGCATTGCAGCAGGCTAGATAACCAGGCTTTCAGTTTGGGAGGTATCTGCTCATTTCCTGCTTAGGGCAAGAGGAGAAATGGATTTTAACCTTCCCTCTTTCCATCATAGACTCGTTTTTCCACATTATTAAACCACCGCAAAAATGTGACAGCAGGTTTCATTTCAGAAGAAGAGATCAGGACTGGGAGGAGAATAGCACTTCAAGGGGGAATTCAAGTTTGCTAACAAAGCTGTAGTAGAAGCATGTGCCTCCTGGTTCGTCATTGCTATCCCTATACTCTCCGAAGAAATGTAGACTCACCTTCTCCAGAAGAAAGAAATGGACAGTGGTGGTAGCTTAAAGACAAATATTTTCCTTCTTTACAAATTTATTCTGGGAGTAGGACCTGACCAAAACCCACATTGCTAATTCTGACAACACCAAGGATTTTGGTGCATTCTGCTCCTGCAGAAGCCAAAAAAAAAGCTGCTAGCATGGCTTCAGCGCACATTGAAGTTTCTTTCGTTATCAAGTGTTCAGGCTGTTTTCTCTTTTTTTTTTTTTTTTTTTTCCCCAGTAATGAATTCTCTGCAGAACTTGTAATGACTTATGTGCTGTAAGTTCATAACCACTCTTGCATGGCGTTGAGTGGGCAGAAGTTGTCCCCGGGTGCTTCCAGCTGCAGAGCTCACCCAGGGCTGTGGATTGTGCTTCTTTTACTTGACCTCCTCAGCAGCAGCAGATCTCTCAGGAACTTCAGCAGCCACATGATAAAGCAGCCCTGGCCACCGCAGATCTGTTTGCACCCTTGAGTCCCTCCTGGAGCTCCTAGTGTCCCTCCTATAGAGAGCTGGAAGTACTACTTGGGAAGACCAGAGCTACTGCTCTCCAATAACCTGTGAGTAATGAGTCGAACCACACTTGGGGTAGCCTCTTGCTGTGAATTATCTCTGTGTGCATTCTGCCTGATGCTGATGTGGTTGGCAACAGCCTTATCTTCAGCTTTTTGCACTGTGCTGCCTTAGGATGAGGCTGTTCTTTCCAGCGGTGGCAGCCCTATACAGCCTTCTTCCTGCTCAAGCTAAAGGCAGTGTTTCCTTCTGAAAGCACAAATACTGTTGGACTGCTCCCAGCACTCAAGACTGCGCAAGGTCGAGGGCCCCAGTCTTGCTGAAATCAGGGAAGCCTTAGCATAGATGTCAATCAAGCCAGGACCGTGATTCGACAGCCCTGCCTTTAGCAGAGGGAATTAATGTGTTTCCAGAGAAGTTGGTTGGAAGGCCATCATCCCTACTTCTCCAAAGAAGCTGCAGAACCCTCTTTCTGCAAAAGGGGACTGAGCCTGGAAAAGTAGGGCAGGGCATCCTTCCAGACAAGGCAATTCCCTTGCTTCTGCACACAAAAGCAGAGGTGACGTGCAGGCAAACCCCATCCCGACTTCATTTTGCAGTGATGGGAGGCGAGGCTGAGCGTGTCTGAGCGGGACCTACACTCAGGAGCTGACCCTGGGACGGCAGTAATTATTGCAGGAAAGAGCGAGAGAACACATGTACGGAGATCCCAAAGAGCACTTTGGAGAGCTTTGTGTTTCTTGGAGGTTTAATGTATTATAATCTGATTCGGCACAAGCCAGTCTGGGAATAAAAGAGAAATGCGGAAAGACTAATGATTTGAAGCACAGGGGGAAGTGGAAAGAAAACAGCACTTTTAAGTGCATTTTTTCCCTTTTATGCAAGATCTGACTGGGGCCAGGCAGAGAGAGCAAAAAGATTCTGTGAGTTAACACAAAAGTGAATCAGTACTTTAAAGAGGCTTTATTTGCTCCTTAGAGTCTTCTTTTGATTTTTAATATCTCTGAGACTTGTCAGGGAAAAAACAGACAAAGACATTAGATTCTAGGTCTTGAGGAAAGCTTGGGGACTTGAGACTTCCACAAAATGAAACAAATTACAGCCTGAAAAAGTTAACGACCTTACCCTAAGAGCTGTGCAACGTCAAACAGAAGCAAGCTGGTCCATCCTCTGTGGAAGTCTCTTGCATTGGCTGGAGGAGTGCTTTAGGCTGATTCCAGCATATCCCCAAATTTCCAGTTGAACTGTTTCAGCTGAATTGCGAAGGACGGTGAGCTGGGGAGAAGCCCGGCACCAGACCGGAGCTGCCGCCTCCGTTAACTCCAGCAGGCTGGAGCCATCCCAGCGGTAAGCACACACAAATTACATTGGCTTTTCCAAACCTGCTTTCTTACTGCCTGCCTGGGCCCACGGCCCATGTCCAGGTCTCTGTGTCCAAACACTGTTAGGG
>NW_009617369.1:59311-64244 GCF_000690535.1 Cariama cristata | reverse complement strand
GGACATCCTGTTGGTGTTGTGGGGGTTGTTCAGACTGGAGAAGAGAAGGCTCCGGGGAGACCTTAGAGCAGCCTTCCAGTACCTAAAGGGGCCGACAAGAAAGCTGGGGAGGGACTTTTGACAGGGGCATGGAGTGATAGGACAAGGGGCAATGGCTTGAAACTGGAAGAGCGAAGATTCAGATGAGATATACGGAAGAAATTCTTTCCAGTGAGGGTGGTGAGGCAGTGGCAGAGGTTGCCCAGAGAAGCTGTCGATGCCCCATCCCTGGAAGTGTTGAAGGCCAGGTTGGATGGGGCTTTGAGCAACCTGGTCTGGAGGAAGGTGTCCCTGCCCATGGCAGAGGGGTTGGAACTGGACGAGTTTTAAGGTCCCTTCCAACCAAACCATTCTGTGATTCTATGATTCTACGATCCTGGCTCTATCGGGTATTACAAAGGAGGTGCTTTTGGTTCAGTAGGCTCATAGCTGACAGTCCTGAAGCCACTTTAGCTTGCGAGCCAAGAAACCAAGCTTGGTTTTCACTCAGGGTCAGCTTGATTTGATTATTTGAGTCTGTTTTAACTACACAAAAGAAATAATTTCAGCTTCATCGAGTATCTGTCTGCTTTCTGACAGTTTCAGGCATTTGTGACACTTGCCCGCCTTCCGCTGGTTTCAACCAGAAGAAAATAATGCTAACAGTAAAGATGCTATAAAAAATAGAGCTCGAGATAAATTTTGCCAAAAGCCAGTTAGAGATTTGAAAAACAGATAGATGTTTCAGGCCAACTTGAAGCTTATCAAATTGAGCTTCTGGTGGTTCCAAAAGAGTGTAGAGACTGAACTGACTCTGAAACATCCAGCAGATGTGGCCAGAGAGATGTGCAACTAGCTGAGACTCCCTGCTGAGAGACCATCAAGGTCTGCAAGAAGCCCAGAGAGCACGGTGACTGCAATGGGACATAAACAGCTGTCTCTTTGCAAAGTGGGTCCCCGACTACAGAGAAAACTGGCAGTCTTCGTCAGCACCACAAGCTTCGTTTGAAAGCAACCAGTGACCACTGCCGAGCGTTTAAAAGATAGACATCTATTTTCTGAACCATGTGGAGTTTTCCAGTGATAGCTTCATGAAGAGTAAGCTGCGCTACTCCAGCCTAAGAATTGCAAAGATATTGGCATAGGCCTTGATTTGAGTCAAGCATGGGAAAACTTGGGTTTTCATAATCATGCATGGAATTCATTTGTGATAAAACATAAAAGCAGCTTGTATTTCTAGGTTATAAGTCACCAGAGCAAGTTGTGAATTTGTCCATATTTATTGCCTGATTTAGGATAAGGAAGTGACTGCCATGAAAAGAATGCACAGGGAATATGTGGGGAGGGTTAGCTATTTTTAAGCCATTGATTTCTGCTGAGTGTGAACCCTATGGCCATTACTTAAGCTGCAGGACTGCCACCATTCTTCCCAGCGTGGACTCCCACACATATCCTGTTTTTCACATTTCTGCAAGAACATCTGTTTGCGGTTCCTCCAGCAGATTTTGAAAATACGAAAGTCGCTCATGATGGGACTTTCCATCATGACCCAAAACCTAGGATTGCCCATTCCAGGAGAAGACTGAGTGGCTTTGACCATCCAGAGCACTTGGATGTATCTACTAGAACTTACTTTTCTGAAGGTAGAAATTGAGGCAAGCATAAGGGAGAAATGACTCTTTGCTAGTAATGAAAGAAAACCGAGGACTTTTGAGACATGCTGAAAAAATATTCCGTCTTTTCCAGCAGATCCATCAGAGGGTGAAAACATGAAAGGTGATGGTCTACTCTAGCCCACCCATCGTGCTATGAGCAGGATTTGGACTTCTGCTCATGCCCTGCTGCTCACTCACAGATGTGTGTGTTAGGAATATCAAGAACTGAAGCCAAAGTTTAAAACACTTGCTGTTATTCTTTCTCTTTTTCTTTTTTTTTTCTTTCCCTGAAGAAATGCCCATGTTTTCCTTTAAAATGTGAGTGTGTATGCACGGGAAGGAGAAACCAGGTTTATAAACAGTTATTAGAAGACAGCAGCAGTCCTCCTCCTTCTTTGCGCCAGTCCATCAACCCTAGCTAGGAAGACCATCCAGGGTTAAAAAGCGTCATACTCCCAAAGTTGTTATTGTGTACAGTTGATGTAACCATCACTTCTCTGTTACATCTGCGAAAGAAAAGGGTTCACTCTCTAGACCACCCACTTCAGAGAAAAAACCCCACACTTCATGCTCCTGCGTTCAGCAAGGAGTCCGTAATGATTTGTACCTCCAGTCTGACTGCTAGACTGAACAATACTGCCAAGGTAGGAGCTGGCCCCAGCCCATGCATCTAAATCAGGGGTTCTCAACATCTGCTTTACAGCGATCCTCTGCTGCAAGAGATGTCGCTTCAGGGTGCTATGAAGTCCCTAAGCAAGCAAGAGTGTTCGTGGCCAGGAATTTTCTCTTACGAAGGATTTGATTTGTGGGAAAAAATTATTTTTAAAACCTAAAACCTCCTGCATGTGTGTATGTTTTATTTTCAACATGAGTAGAACTTCTTATCCAAACTAGAAAGAGAGCCTCTTTCACCCCAAATAATAGCTTGAGGCATTCACTCGAAGCAGTGACGTGAGTCTCACTCTTACATGTTGGAAATACGTGTCTGAAGCACCAAGTGGCTGGTTATTCTCAAGCAGATATTTCCCCTCATCTTCTGTGCCTCCTAGATAACAGTTCTCCAATTCTGAATATTTTGAAATGGCAGGATATTCTCTAGTTGTCTCAAATGAAAGCTTGTACAAGGCGTGAGTTGATTCTGCTGTGGAAGAAGGACCCCATCTTCCTTTTTCTTGGTGTTTTTTTTTTTAAAATCTCAAGATGTTTTTTGGGATGGCTAAATTGTTCTCCACAGCTCTTGTTTTGATAGTTTGAAATCTATTTGTGATCTTCAAAGTGATAACTTGTTTTCTGAGGGTTTTCATTAACCATAAGAAAGGAACAAGAACAAGTGGCTGGGCATGCAAGTCAGGTATATTCAATGTAGAAGGGAGGTATATATTTTTAATAGTGATGGTAACTGACAGAGATCTTCACCTGTAGAGATGACTTTCCTACATCTTGATAGTTTATCCCAACTAAGTACTTAGCATGAAGATATACTTTAGTTGATCTGATGCGAGCATAATAATGTAAAACCTCTCTGCTCTGTAACACCCAGAAGATGGGATCAGAGGCGTCTGCATCCCTCAGCCTTGCCTTGGGAGAGGCAAGGCTCTCCAGGCACGCATGGCAGGAAAAGGCAGGGATGTGCTGCTGATGCCTTCCACTGCTGCTCTGTGAATGCAAGGTGGATCTGAGGCTGTGGAATATGCCTGCGCTCCTTCATGCATGTCAGCTGGACTGTGGGCTTGCATGCACGCCAAGTAACAGCGCGGCAGCTGTGCGCCGCGGGACTAGGTGATCGAACGCTCACCTTAAAATCTCTGCAATGATACAAGTACATGGTTCGTGCTGCACAGGTCGATGTTGAGCTAATTTTTTTCCTCTCCATGCCTTCTCCTCCGTATGCTGCCACAGAGAGCTTCTTATCTGGATGACAAGGAAATGCAAGCAGGACATAAAACCAGAAGGAAATTCCTGAGTTAATAAGACGATCGCTTTGTCCTCTCATCCCACTCATAAACGTACCAAGGAAAGAGTTAAGCTATCCTGAAAATACAGCCAAGGATAGGTACTTGTGGAACATAAACCATGTTTAAGAAGGCAGGGGGTAATTAGGGCAGTTGGTTTTTAATTATCACTGAAGTCAGTCCTTGCAAGGCCCCCCAGCCATATCCAGGTTAATGGTCACCAGTGTATGCTGAGTCAGCAAAACCCTCGCGCTCGCCTTCACCAGGGGCTCCCAATCGGCTGAGGCTAGCTCTTTTTGCTGGATGTGCTGAACTTCTCTCTGAAGCCAGGATGATTAAAAGAGAAAAGCAATCTACAGCTTTAATCAAGCTCGCAGGAACACACCTTCCAGATTTTGTGAGACGAGGTATTTGTTACCTCCTGTCCTCTGGCATGGTAGCAGATTAATGAAAGGCTGCATATTTTTCTGTTAGCAGCTCAACCACTTAATTCTTAAGTTCCTTCAGAGCTCTCAGATGTATGCCATCTGGTCATGGTGACTTGTTGCTCTTTAATTTGTGAATTTGTTCCAGCACTTCCAGTTTTGACACCTCAATCTCTGACAGAGTCTCATCTTCATTACTTGAAAAGAATAGCTCAGAGGGCTGTCTCTCTCTCTCTCTCGCACGGATTTTCTCGTAGCTTCAATTTCATTAATACAATTTTAACTTAAAGCAGAATTTAGAGCTTTTCCCAAATATGCCATCTCTCCACCTCCTACCCGTCCTGCAGTGATTTATTGTACTATATTTTTATTAAAGGAAAACACATGTGCAGACAGGTAACCAGTACCTTTTCTATATTACAAAAAGGCCTGAAAGTGAGTTCAAAGAAACATCTATCACACCCACCAAAGGGATATTATTAGTTCTCAGAAGCAGGGAATTGGACAGCCTATTTAAACACATCTAGAATGCCTCTTCATGGCCCAATGTTATCTCTTTCTATATCATAAATAATAACTATTATTTACGCTCTATTTGCATTTCGGGTTTTCGGGGAAGTTGAGTCCCCGTTGTAACATGCACTCTACAAGCACACAGTTAGAGGCAATTCCTCTTCTGAGGAATTTACAAATAGAGAAGACAAATGGCTAAGAACAGACAACATGCAAAGAAGTTGTCAAAGATGAATGTCTTTATAGTTACATTTGTAATGAATTTTCCTTTTATATACAATGTCCTTCACCTCCCCTCCCTGGTGTTTCTCCAGACATCTATCCCCACCTGGCCTCACCAGCATTTCCTAATACGTTTTATTTCCATCCT
>NW_009617369.1:44103-59280 GCF_000690535.1 Cariama cristata | reverse complement strand
CCGCAGGAAGATGTGACAGCAAAAACCTTGGCAGCATAGCACACCAGACCATGCCAGCCTTTTTTTCCTCTTCCTGGGAGACTGAAAGGGTTTTCCAAAGGTATCTTTGCTCGTGGGGTTTCGGGGCAGGAGGCTCACCTGGCTTGCTACCTTCTTTCTCACCCAGAAAGCACGGGTGGCATGACGACTGCATTGCCCTAGCAGCAGAGACCACTGCTGAAAAGCCTCCTTTGCCTTCAAACCACAGAAGAGGAGAAGGGAGACCTGTTCCACCACCCCTCTCCGTACTTTCAAGGGGTAGGAAACTTTTCTGCAATGCCCTTTGCAAACCTCAGAAATGGGCTGGTTGGAAGGAATGATTATGGATGGGCAGGGAAAGGGCAGAAACTTGAACCTGCTCTTTGCTGCTTTATTAAATCTAGGAGACAACAGAAGCACGCTCCCCTCCTGACAAAGTCTGAGGGTCTCTAGTGACATTTATGTCACTGGAAAGGCATATAATATGTACACTGTGGTTTAATTTTATCTTAATGAAACAATATACATATAAAACTATCCATTAAATATAAAACAGTGAAGTAATTTGCAAATTTTCCTACGGCATAATAAATTAAGCATGGAGAGCACTAAGGAATGCAATTTGCAGTCATTTATAATGCAGTGTTTTATGTTAATAATTCAAAATCACATGCTATTTGGAGACACTTCTAATTAATGTATTTATGAAATTGTGAACTGTGACTGTTTTGGTTCCATTTAGCTAAACATTTGAACAGAATGCGCTTGCTGTTGTTTTGTGTTTGCTTAATGGCACCAGCAAGCATCAAATGTACAACTGGGGAAAGTTGGGGGTGGTATCTGTTGCGGCTTTTTTTATGGGTATGTGTTTTTGTCTGTGTACTGTATACATGCATGTGATTACACTCCTGATCTCACTGAGGAGAAGAAAGTTCTGCAATAATTTGAGGAGGAAATAAGGAAAGTTTTGTGGATGAATAATTAATGGCAAGAAAAGTTCAGTACCTTCCTAAACAATTGCTAAAATATTCAGTACTTTTCACATAGCAGATCTGTATACACTGACATTTCTCCTGACTGGTTAATTATGACTAATACAGCTCGTAAATTTGTATTCATATTTTTATTTTGATATTGTTCAGCTTTTTCATCAGACTAGGTATTTGTCATGCTGCTGCTTTATCAGAACGCTATGAAGACTGTCACGATTCTCCAGAAAGTTGTTCTCCTGAGAGGAGACTTGAAATTTCAAGTGCATTTTAAGAAAAAAACCATACATATCAGAATTTGTAGTGAATTATTACACGTCAAGGCCCCGATTCTGAAAGTGGCTTGAAATGAACGGGCTTCTAGGTATATGCAGAACCAGATGCTAATACTACTCTGTTGTAGCTCTGCCCAGGAAAGTGAAGGAAAAGCTCGTGAAATAATTGTCTACAAACAATCTATTTCACACAGGAAAGTAAAAAAGAAAAGACAGAAACCTAAAACTCCACAAACCCATAGTGGAGAGGTGTGAGGCACTATATGTGGCCCCTTCCACCTTCTAGAACAGTTCTGAGAATTCAGCGGGATGCTAAATCAAAATCATCACGTCTCCCGGTAATTTCAAAGCTCACTTGCAGATGAAGTAACTCCATCTTGAATGTTTTATTTCACTACTGTGCTTTCTGTATGATTGCTGTTCTTTTTCTTTCTTGGTTGCTTGCCTTTTTGCCTTTTTATTTTATTTTTTTTTTAGTTCTTGGGACAATATGGGTGGGAAAATATTTTAAAAGTTCTCATGGCCTTTAGCTGTGGTCTTGGAAATCGACCAATGTAATCATTAGACTAAGAATTAAAGCTGGATTTTGACCACTTTGTGTGATTTATATTTTAAACAATGTAGGAACTGTTATGATTTAGGAAGCAATATGGGTGTCTAGGACCTAGCTCCCTGTTACTTGCCATCATCCAAGTTGCTCTATTGAGTCTTTTTATTTCCTTGGTATCAAATAACAAATATTGGCAACACATTCGATTAGCTGAATGATTATCTTTAATAAGCTACTTCTTCCTAAAATGAAAAACATCCTGCATTTCTTCAGTTTGTCAAGTATGAATGCATTCAGAAAAATTCCCATGTATTTATATATTTGTCTGCTTCTGTTTCTCATCCCAGACTAAACTGGAATTACCAGGAATTGTGGTGAACATAAAGATTCAGATTTGAGTCATATTTAGGTGAGTTGCTCTATTTCAATGTCCTTTCTTGCTGGATTTTTAACTAGAATTTGTCTTTCACTAAATGAGATGGATTTGTGGGAAATTCCATAAACGAGGCTCAAATTTTGGGGTGAAATTTTTTATCCAAGCTATGTCCTTTAAGAATATCTTTTGGTTTTAAAAAAAATTTTATACCTGTCACAGGGACCTAAGGTGTTAGAAATGTCTGTGGCGCATCAGTACAGGACGTATGGTGATGTAGTGTGCCGAGAACTATATTGTGAGATAGGGGGCATATGGAATAGATGTTGTGTGGACTTGGCTAACTAACCAGTTATTACCTGCTTGCCAGCAAGCATGGTGGTCTGGGTACAATGATCCAGCTTTATTTTGAGCCGTATGCTCCCAGGTTTATGTCTGAATCTGAGTTTTAAGGTTTGTGCCCATCTCTCAAATTAATTTACAGTAACACAGAAGGAAAGTGCCTTTGCTGTTTTTTGGTTGTTTCTTTTTTTTTTTTTTTTTCCTTCCACTTTGAACAGAACATTTTCACTTTATTGTGAGGCATGGCGGCTGCTTACAGCTTCTGTTTCAGACTTGTAGTATTTCAGCATTCAAAAGATTATGGAAGGCTTGTTTTAAAAATCCTTTCTCCAGCGGTGGGAAAATGGCAAAACTTGGGAACATGTGCACTTTTCTTTTCTCTTCTAATTATTTTGGCATGATTTATAGGAATAGATCTACAGCTGCCTGTGGTTAAATGCTATTCATTAAAGGTACTGTAAAACAAAGAAAGCCCGAAACACAGATTCTAACTGCTGTGCTCAAAGCTAGGTTTATGGTTGGAGGTGATGATCTTAAAGGTTCTTTCCAACCTAAACGATTCTGTGATTCCATGATATTGCCATTTTTGATGGTAAGTTTGTCTGAAAATTATAGTTTTCTTTTTTAACATATACAGGCATAAATCAAGAGTAACCATATCAAAATCAATTCAGTAACAGTTGCTGGGTGTGATTAGACACTTACACTTTTTACAATTGTAAATACTATCATGATGCTTTGTCTCACATCTTACAGTCAGATGGTAGGAATCGTTGGTGTGCCAGAATGTAGGTACTCCAGCACATACCAAACAAGAGTTAAATTAACCACCACGTTCTGAAAAGAATAACAAACCCAAGCAAGCACATTATAACAAGGATGTCTTATGGAATTCCACCACATGGCATGTGACGATTATCTTTCAAATTAACATTAGGGACCTACAATGTGGATGTAACTATTAAATTGTATTGGTTGATCTGAAAATGCAGCAGAGGAGCCACCATTCCTTGGCATTCTACTTAACTTACAGGACTTTTATTTGGTGATTTACGTAGAATTTGTCGGAGTTATTTCTGTAGAAACAGTGCTGCCTTTCTGGGGAGCCCTGTTGCTTTAGCTCCATCTTAATTTGACAAGTTTTTCCAAGATGGAAGGCTGTTTTATAAAAAAAATCTTCAAAGATACCAAACTAATGGGTTTGAAGGGCACCAAAGAACGACAGGGAAACAAAGACTCGCAGAGGTCCTTACGAAGGAAGAAACACTATATTTCTTTGATTTTAACTGATGTCTACTAACCTATGTCCTGGGAATAACTGTTCCTATGCAGCCAACTGTAAATGCGTTCTAGTTAAGGTAAATACACCATTTCTTTTTTGGGTTTCAAACAAAATCTTTACCTGTAAAGTCCTTGTCCCTCCTCTTCCCCCTTGGGCTGTAAAGGCATGTGCCTGTCCTTGTTTCCAGCTCTAACCAGAACTGTGATTTGGATAGGCAAGATACTCTGGAGGAAGAATAAACTTATAGGTATAGTCAGAGATGGAGTATGTGAAAAAAGAGTAAGAAATATTGCAAATCTCCTTGACTGGCACACAGAACTCTTTGGTGCAGGACAAATCCTGGGAAAGCCAAAGTTTTAGGGCTCTGAACTGGCTGGAGACTGGAGCAGGAGCAGAAGGTCTGGCTCTCTTCTGTTGCAGGAGCTCAGAAAAAAACTCTACATAAGGGAAGAAATTTGGTACCTCGCTACCACAAAAGGATTAATTAAGCAATCAGTAAAACGAAATTCAGCACCTGCTGCAGTGGCAGCACGGTAAGAGGCAAAGGATTTTGCCGTAGAGCTTAATCCAGCTCCCACCGAGTTCCTTGGGAACTGAATTCAGCCTTTTCAAGTCAGAGCAAAGGAAGTTTTCCAAGCTGTTCGCAATATTTTTATTGCCACGAACAAAGCTACTGGGTAAGACATAAGCACACAAACTAAAACAACCCAGATACAGTAACTACCAGCAGTATACGAAGTTGTCTAGCAGCAGGCAACAACAAACAAATCCACAAGTCCTCTGCCAAATCGTTAAGCATTTGTCTCAGCAGTGTTTGAGACCCCATTGCATCTGCTTGCCACGTACGTTGTGCGAAGGTGCTTGACGAGACCGAAAGTTTCGGGAAAACGGATTTCAAGTGCCTCGTTTCTAATATTTGTGGCCAGAGAAGTCAGGAAATCTGAGAAGGAGTTTTATGGGCCAAATTTGCTGAGATTAATCCGCGTGGACCACATTGAAGATGCTGGGTCCTGGCCTGCCAAGGAGCACTGGGAGAACTTAGCAAGACTCACTTTATGGAGGCCACACCATTTGAAGAGAAAATCTTGGGTTAAATAACATTTAGCCACCAGTGCACTTGAGAAAATAACATATTTGAGACCATTAAGCAAACAGAAAAATTGGAGAAAAACCACTGAATTGATGACTCGCTCTGGATGATGTCTCCAGTTCTTTCCCCCTCGCTTGGTTAAACAGAACTTGGGGTACCTGTTTTTTAAAGCATCTCTCTCCCTCTCTGCCATCTGTGATTTCAAGGTGTTTGAGTCTTAGCTTAGGTGGGATATGCCAGGAATTAACAGCAGTGCTGCCCAACACTTTCTGCAACCTGAATTGAAGGGGCAGGGGAAAAAGCTTCTGGTGGCGGCACTTCTTAGGCAGTGCAGAGGGTTAACAGCTGCTGGAGACACAAATGAGATAATGGAATAATCTTGGGCAATCCTAAAGTACTGGGAGAAACCAGGCTGGACAGAAACAAAAAACCCAAAACAACCAAACAACCAACTTTCCTCTCTCCAGGGCATTTAAGCTGCCAAGCAACTTATTTTATGTCCATCTATGATGCGAGTGTGTTGTGAAATGTAGCTCACTTGCTAAACGTTGTTTTGATGTGTTGTTTGGGACACAGGGAAGGAGAAATGGACTGCATTCAATCTCTGTTAAAGCAGAAAGATGTCTTCCGCAGTATTTATTTTCAGAAGCTTTGCTTTAACTTCATTTTCTTATTAGCTGAAATTGCTAGTGAGACAGTTTTAGCAATGATGCTAAATGCGTTCATGGAAAAGATATATCTGTCTGTGCTCAATGAATTGCCTACTGTTGTGTCAGCTCGGAGAGAACAGTTCTTTACTATGGGATTTAGGGATCTGGGATTAGGTCCTAGTGAAAATTCACATGGGAAAAATGTTATATGTAATTACAGAAAAGCAAATTGTAGGAAGGTAGCAAGAAAGTGTTATGGGTAGTTAGAGTTGCAGGAAAAAAAGGAATTTATAACCTGCAAAAAAAATCTGATATTAATATTTGTGATTGTTGAAAATTGAGAACAAAAAAATTGAGAAATTGAGTTTTTTGAGAATCAAAAGTCCAAAAGAAATCTCTTGGAAATGTACTTTTGGGGTATTTTTTATATCACCATGAAACAAGCTGAGAGAGAAATGAAACTGATCCAAAACACACAAGGTCACCAGAAAAACATGTTTTCTGATCATGGTACGGTGAAGTTGAAGATGGGGAGCGCTATGCTCCCACTTTTCCCACAAAGGCCTAATTCCCTGTTTGGGCTACAACTCCCATAACGCATCTGTGGGGACACAGTGCCCATGGCAAATCCTCCCTCTGGAGGAGAAGACTGCGAAGCATCACAGGAGGCTTGGGCTCCTGAGAGGCAATGTGCCACTAAAAGTCAGTCGGGTTTAAGCTGGAAGTGCTGCAGAATGAATGGCTTAGGTCAGTCCAACAGTTTGAGGAATTCTGACTTGGAACGAGTCTGAGCAACAGAAAGTCTTTAATGATGATATCTGTGACAGGGGGGAGGGGGAAAAAAAGAGGGAAAATTTTTAACAAAATAAGAACAAAATAATCGAGAAAAGTTTCAGCGTCGTGGAAACTGCATTTTTCATGTGAAATTCACTCTGAGGAAGTGGGCTAGATGATCGTTGCAGGTTTCTTCCAACTGAAATATTCCATTTTATCCCATGTGTTACCAAGCCACTATCTTGATAGTCTTCAGGATGTTAAGCGATAACTTCCAGGAACTTGGCAGTGCAGCTTTAACTCTCATGGAGATAGTCTTTTTTGCCCACTAACTCTCCTGTGTGTATTATATATGGCAGAGGCTAAGGAAAGCTGTATCTTTAGAGGAGCACTTGTTTGGAAGACTTGAAGGGCACGCGTACAGAACTTGGGCATCGTACAAACTGCATTATTTAGGCTGAAAAAAAGCCCAGCTTTAGATCCTGTCTTATCTTGCAGCCTTATCTCTAACACCTCCTCCTCAGAGGCGAAGCAGGAGCTGTAACTAGCAGAGCAGGTTGAATTACCGGTGGGTCATACAGGTACGCACTGCGGATTTCAGGTCAGCCCAGCCCTTTAGGAAGCCCTCAACTCATTGGAAGAGTCTGGGATGAGCTTAATTTGGAGGATGGGGAAGGCTGTCTCAGCTGTAGCCTACCAGAGAGAAACTTGCCATGTCTTGTGCTCCCTTTCAGGGTGAGCTAGGAAGACAAGAACTGCACAGGATGCTGAGCTGCCTCTAAAGGAAATGTTGGCATCGATCAAGCTGTCACACTGGTGTCTGTGGAAAGCTGGACTTGGGGCTGCCCAGCTGAATTTCTTTAACCAAGCCAGTGCCTTTCAACAGCTCCACAATAATACTGTTTTTATGCACATTTCTGTATAAACAACCTATAGGACCATGTTCCGTCTGTGTATCTGTGTATCCCTGTCTCCAATAACTTTTGCTCATTTCAAGCAAATTTGACACAGGAGTAGAAGTTTCTAGGTATTTCTAGGTATTTGCCAGTTTGTTTGTCAGATGTGACATATCAAACGTGTAGCTACACAGAACATGATAGCTACCCACATTGTGATGGCTCATTTGTGAGATTATGCCATTGCTGTTCACTCAGCATTATCCTCACTTTCCCATTCCTTACTGCTTTTAAAAGCAGGATAAAGAGCATAAGCAGCTGCTGCCAGGAAAGGAATCTGCAGGAGCCGGAGGGACACACATGAGGGAGTGCAAAGACCCAGGATTTCCCTGCAGATGACCTTGGCTTCTAGCACATCCCACGATCAGAGTAACTGCTTCTAGAGCTGGAAGGCACGGGGGCTGAATCTGTGCATCCCATTTTGGATTCAGCAAAAGGAAAAAATCTGCCCCGCTTAACAAACTCAGTGAAAAATCAGTGAATTTCTACTCATGGTTACTGCAACCTTATGCGGGAAAAATACTTTCAGGAATTATTTTGTTCCTTAAAAACAGACCTATTGCTCCATAGCTATTGAAGGGACACAGGTCAGTACTTGTTTTGTCCCCCCCTTCTGCTCTCTGCTGTTTCACACACTCTTGAAAGCATTTTGCTCTGTCATTACTGATGGAGCGTTGCTCTTGTTTTTACCACTCTGTAGGTGCAGTCCTTTTACTCAGGAGTGCTATGACAGAATGGTTTACCTTGGTGTGGTTTCCTCTCCAACCACCTCCTAGTCAAGAATAAGACCTCTTTAGGTGACTGCTGCTGTTTCTGTTAGCTATGTTGTAGTATTAGCATCTGTGTGTAAAACTTTCTGTCTTCTTTGGAAACCTTACCCAGCCAGTGGAAGATATTGCCAAAAATGGAGAGTTAAAGTAAATAAAATTAATTAGGTCCTCAAAAAGTCCTGTCTGTTCTTCTGCGGTGATGGCCTTCATGTAGACTCAGGAAAATCGTCCATAGTCTATTTTGTTCTTTGGTGCAGCTGGGTACAGACTGAGCTGGAAAACCACTAAATAAAAATGAGAGGTATCGACTCTTCCACTAACCGCGTTATCAGGTGATCGCGGTAGCGGGGAAGTGGTGAAGAATCGTGCCCCAAGAATGTCCTCGGGAGCTGCTTGTGTTTGAGGCCGGTATGTAAAATTCCACCTGTCATTTCACAGGGTGCTCCCTTGGTGTCACATTTTTTCCTTCTCCCCCTATTTATCATCTTTTATCTGCTCACTCCGCCTTTCCATTTTTCATTATTTCTTTCTTCTGTTTTTCTCCTGCCTATATTTTTGTTTCCGTTTGCACAACTGGGATGAGAATCTGGTACCTTCCTATTTTCAACACTTGCTCCGTGGTATTTGAATGTGCTAGGAGTTACAGAAATTAAACATGTCCATTCCTTGATGCTTTTGATTTGGGTTCTTTCTGCACATCCCCAAGGGCAGTGAACACTAAATGCAGTATGGCCAAATGTAGATATTTAGGTTCATTAAGAGACAATCAGAAATTGCCTATAAAGTTGTTTCCTAAGGGGAATATCTCTGGGGGAAGGTTGTCGGGGAATGATGTTTCTTTAATGTGGTAGATTGTAACATGTACAAAGTTAAGTACAGAAAATATTTGACCAGTTGATTTCAGTAAAGGACAATTCCTGCACGCTATTCTACACTACTGTGTGAATTATCCATGAATATTGAATTGGTATTGTAGAGGAAATAGGTAAAAGCAAGAAAGCGATCATCAGCTGACCTCTGCTCCAAGCTGTACTGTGCAGTTTAGGAAATAATGGGGAAAAGAAAGTCCTTTTCCAACTAGAATTTGATTGTAAGATAAATATGAGGCTATTTCCATGCAAGTTTGTGAGCTGAAAGGAAGAGGAAAAACTTTACATGCAGCTGGAAACAGCTATATTTAACGCTTTTAATAACCTTTTGGCCAAGACTAAGACTCTGCTTCCATTTCCATGGCCTGTATAGAGTCCTGATGATCACAACTGGCTTCATGGGGTGTTTCAGTTTCAACGGATAAATTAAGGCAAGATATTTTATTTTTCCATCCTGGATTTGTCTTTTTCTCCTAATCATTCCAAATTTACTCATCATTACGAACTTTTATGTACTGTGTTGTTAGGATTTAACCAGCTAGAAAGATTTAGGTAGTAACTGTGGTAAAGAGCGACCGCATCCCTCCTGCAGGTGCTCGTGCTCTGCAGTGTTTGCAGGTGTGCTCTGGGGGACTGCCCTGCTCAGCCTCCACTTACACACCCTGCTTTCCTTTGGAAGGAAATTCGAGGCATAAGCAGGGAAAGAACCTTGATACCCTCCAAGAGGTCTGTGGGGAACATGCTGGGTCATACCTGTCCCCCAATGTGGACACAGATGCTCAGGTGGAGTATGTTCAGAATAATTGCGTCGATGCCAGCTGATTCCAGTAAAGGATGCTGAAATAGCTACATCTTTGTGCCAGTTAAAGACCTGAACTAGGAGGAGCCAAGAACAAGGCATTCTCCTAGATGGAGTTCCCTCTTTCTCATCCATAAGTCTCTCTAAGGGAAAAAGTGAAAAAAGAACTAAGAAAAATTAAAAAATCAGCCTCTGCACAATGACACGTAGCCTGGACTATGTGGAAGGTAAGTGAATGAGAGACTGAACTGTGTTCGTTATCCACAGAGTGAAACAAGCCTGGTATCTTTTGGTACCTGCTTTAGTGAAGAAAGGTTAGAGTTCGTTTGCTCTATCTTGTTGCACGCTGTACTCATTTCAACTGCCTCCAGCTGAGGCAAGGCATTTGAGTAATATGAATGGAGGCTGTTATCCTGTGAGCAATTATATGCGGGTTTAAAGTAGCTCTAAGGCTCTAATGGCCTTACAAAAAAATTTGCTGGGTATTCCATGTTATAGCAGCTATTTTCTAACAAGAATATTCTATACGTGCACAAGGTGTGACCTCTTTTTGATACACACACAACCGTTTTCAAGAATTCTCATTAAACAATACATAGGCTTGTTTCAGAATAACACCTTTGGCTTCTATCTGACTGTATATATTTTTGTAAGGGATAGGGTTTCTTTTCCTCTACTGTTCTTTTCCTTTGGCTTTTGTTTGCTTTATTCACACCTTAGGTCAAAGAATTTTTACATTTAATACATGTATCCTGATGGGGGCTCTAAGCACATTTTTGAATCTGGGAATTTAGAAGGGCACCTTTGTTTGATATGTGGAGATGTACGCCTGCAAAGTCTCAGCCTGCATCATTCAAACCTGCAGGCCTTACACTTGTGATCACACAGATTTGCTAATTTGTGCATGTACCCTTTGATTTCAGAAACTGAGGGCATTTGATGTCTGAATACGCTGCTCAGGACCGAACTGGAGGAACCCAGGCTTTGCGAATGCTGCCCTTGGTTCACACAAAGTTATCAAATGGCAAAATGCAAGTGTCCCCTTCTTTTACTCTCTGTTGTAGGTGTCACGGTAACATAGTGATATCCCTCTCTTTTCTTGTAACAGCATCCTAACCATGCCTTTGAAAGAGCTGAAGTCTTTTAGACCAGTGAGTTGTGTCTTTAAAATGCCCAGGGAGCAACAGCTCCTATTCTTAAACCAAAAGCAAAACAAATTCCCCCTTGTAATTAAGGTTGAACACACAGTCATTATTTCCACCCCTTCTATGTTATAATATTACAATGCAAGACGTCACTGTGTGCTTAATAGTGTTTCCCAAGCACAAATACTGGGACTGCCCAGCTCGTCTTCCCTCAGCACAGAAAGGCTAGGTGGTAGGCACTTCTCCCTGGCTCTAACTGCATTACGCCATTACACCATGTGGTGCAAAATGGCTTCTGCCAACAATGCTGCAAACCTGCTTTGTCCCATAGAGAAGCATTTTTGTAAGAGGTTTGATAAATTGTCTTGTCACACTTGGATTAAACTATTGATTTACCAACACCCTTTGTATGTCGACCCAAGAAAACACAGTGGATGCTATTTAGAATATTACAAACCCTCTGCCATATGCATGTTGTCTAGTCTACACTTCAACCCTATCACCTTTCAGCAGATTGCTTTAGACAAGAGATCTCATGGGCAGGGAATCTGCAATGCATATAAGCTTACTTGCTCATTTAATACAAGAGAGTCCTAGACACTGACCTTGTCTATAGCTTCCAGCTTGGCAGGGCTTTAACACCGCAAAGACCTGCAAATCCCTTTTTAACAAGGCTACCTGAACCCAATGGCCCAGGTCCAAATAGATGAAAACTTGAAGATGTCCAACAGACCAGTTGCCTATACTGTTAAGTAGGAAAATTCCCTGATGCTGCACATACTGGTTTCCGCTTACATGGTTCAGTACCAACTCCTGGCATAATGGCATGTCTGTTGTCAGTTCCTAAAATTCTATATATGTTGTTACTTCATTAGGGAACTGTGGAAGGGTATTTTACATGGTAGATATGGAAGTGCAAATGTTTACCCAAGTCGTCTCACAATTTGAACCAAAATACCATATTCCATCAAAGTGGATTTTGGTTTTAACTGTTTGAAAGAGACAACAGTTTGGCTTTGGGCTGGAGAGCCTAGAAAAACTCTCCAGGTAAATGAGAATGACTCTCTCTGTGTGATCGCACCATGACGCTAAAGGATGAAAAAGTGTCTGAGTTAAGAAGGTGTTTGGGGAGCGTATGGAGAAAGGAAGGTAATGGCCTTCCCGTATTACGCCAAGCTTGTTTCCGCAGCCCTTTCCATGAGCTTAGCAAAGAACAGAGGGGACCTGGACACGGAAGCTCACACGGTGAGGATTGCGAGAACCTGGGCACAACGTGGCATGCTGATTGCCTGCAGGAATTTGCTGCTTCACAATAGCGACCTTCTCTTAGCTGAGATCAACATTTCCAGTAGCTTCAGCGTAAGTAGGGCTCGTCCCATTGTAGTTGATATTTCTGGGCTTTTTTATTGTTTTCATAACCATTGTATGAGCTGTTCCACGGAAGTGCTATTGTAGGCCTGGCACCAGCAAGCAATATTAAATTGGAAAAAAAATATTAAAGAAGAGACGCATTTGGCCCTGGGGAGAAAATAGATGACGACTAAGCCTAAACTGCAGTTCAGCAAAACTGTATCAGTTAGGGGTTACAGTTTGATGGAAACAAACCCAAAGATCATTCCCACCTCTGGTTTACTCAGATCAGCAAAGTTCAAGGTAGTGTCAGATAGAAATGCATGAGCAAAAAGGCTTCACTTTTGTCCTGCCTAGGAATATCTTGTGTGTTACAAACTATGCCATGTTTTCTTTTGCTGGTGATAAAGGAGGAATGATACAGCAAACTACAGTAGTTGCATTTTAAAGTAATAGCTGAGTAACTTGGCAAAATTGCTCCTCTATCGTCTATCATACATATATTTAAATACTTACAGGACCAGAGATCTCTGCACTGCTCAGAATTTCCCATATAATTTGCATGCTGGTTCATGCATGATGCTACTCAGCTTCTTTGATCTTAGGTCAAATGACGTCATATCGCAGGATGTGATATTCCCGTCATGGTACACCATGCAATATAACAACCTCTTCAGCTTCTAAACAGAAAGAGACAAGTACCCTTGAAACCTGGATATTTTGCTGCATTGTTATTTAAAGATTTGGAGTGCCTGTTGACATAGCAGTTAGTTGCATATTAACACTTCACATAAAAATAATAAAGCCCCAAAACTCACCACCCACATGTTCGCTTTACATTCAGGTAAATGAAAAAACAAACAACTGAAGTCCCTGCAGAATCACTGAAACCTAAACCAAATAAACTCCTCTGAAATCACCCTCTGAAGCTGATAGATGTGCATCAATGGGCACATCAAAGGGAGGGCTTCCAGACAAAAGTCCTTCCCTAAGAAAGCACTGCCTCTGAGCCCGAGAGCTCTGGGGACTGACAGGGAGAGCTACTCAGCCGCACTTATCTGCAAAGGCTGGAGGGGAAAAGTGGCAGATGTATAGACAAAGGTGCTGTCCTTCCTCTGGCAGGCTCTGAAAAATTCAAGGTTATCGCTGACAACTTGAGAAGTCATCAGCAAAGGACAGAAACTGAGTGTGAGAATGGAAAATATGATACCTGTGTTTGCAGGAAACCCCTGGCAGGAATGGTGGTCGTATGTGGTTGCCGTATCATTGCTGTTGATGATACAAAACTGCTGTGTGTGTCCCAACCACACGTTAACAAAAGCACCCAGATAAAAGGTATAACAGGTGAGGTTTCACTTGCGAATCCTGTTTCTCAGGTGTTTGTCATATAGCACGTGCCCAGCATCGTGGCCTCTAGGCACAAGAAATGAAACTCAAGAACGAAAATCACCAACCTGTGACCATGTGAGATTAGAAACGCTGCCCAGAAATTACACCAAGCATTACCAAAAGAAAAATAAAATCAGTCGATCAAACTGTTGCTGGGCAACTCTCATCCTATAGAAGGGAATTATACCACCCTTTTGTCCGCAATTGCCAATATAATGATCTCCGAGCAGGCTTCACTCTGGCTTCAGCCTTGCAAATTCTTTTCATGTACAGATACGCTGTACACGAGGACAGATGGGGAGAGTACCAGTAATGAAAAACACTGTCTGCTAAGTTTTCTGGAAACTAATGCAAAAGGATATTCAGAAGAGAAGTCTAATTAAAAGAGCTGCTTGCTGGCGTGTAGCTTTCTGGGTCCTTGCTGTTCCCTATTTAGGCAGAAAATAAAATATTTCCCAGTGTAAGGAGGGAAACTATTTCTCATGGAGAAGGCTGCTTTTCATCTGGCTTTCATTCTCTGCTTTTAAGAATAGGGCAGGGTAAACGATTTGATCTTTGTAGGCTGACTGCCAAACAAGAAAAACTCGACCAAATTCCGCATGCCCGTGCTGTACTTCCCAAAATCACTTGTGAAGTTTTTGGTAGTGCTAATCTCTGTCTCTGACCGAACGGATTACATAAATATCTTTTGCAATGGAGAACACTATCTAAGAGACAGGATTCCTTGTCTCAAAATATTCTTTAGTCCGATGTTGAAGATATTTCCTGAAAGATCATAGACCTTTTCTTCAAGCACGCCCCAAGTGCACATTTCCACCAGCCCGGAACTTTTCTAGTTGAGAGGTCCTTATAGGTAATGTTGGATGTCGATTAACCTTTCCCTCCCTAAGGAACTTAAATATTTCAGTTAGTAAAAGTTCTTCTTTCTTATTTTACTTCTATATAATTGCTAGTGTTGTTTTAAATAATTGCTCCTTGCCATTAATTTCATAGAAGGTCCCTTTGTCTCCTCATCTTAACTTTTTGTACTGGTTAGGTTTGAGTACTCATTAGGTTTATGAATCTTATATATCACTGGGATTTTTAGTGCATGCAGTTTGCAGCGGTGTTCTCTTCCACCTTCCTTCCTTTACTTGGCATGAACATGAAGACATGGTGGTTTTATTGTATTTTACCTCCTGTTCCTCTAGCAAGTGATTGGAGCAACATCTACTATACAAGTGGCACCAACGCTATTCTGAAAGCTGTATGTCCGTCATTGATCATCCAAGTAGGAATGAAGTCAAGGTTTGTGTGGCTGAAGGGAACGGGCCAGACGCTCGTGTTCTTGCACGGGATCAATTCACATGTCCCTAGTGCAAACGCTGCCAGGTTTAATACAGGTTGAGCTCTGTTCCACTAGAAGTTTTTCCAGTTGCATTGAGAAGTGGACCCTGCCACAAGGCCATTCAGGTCATGCTTGCACACCAGTTGTGACTGGTTTTGAACCCAAGCCTTTGGTATTTGAATGCTTCAATACTAATCCAATTTTCACTTTAAAAAAAAAAGAAAGAGAG
>NW_009617369.1:34464-44072 GCF_000690535.1 Cariama cristata | reverse complement strand
AAAGAGGGAGGGGGGGGGGGGGGGAAGCTGTTTGTTCATGACCATAATAAAGATCTAAGTTTTGCTGGCTCTCTTAAGGGACGATTTGGCTCAGGCAGACACAATGACACCAGAGAAGGTTAGCACAGACCCCGCACTCCAGGCCCACCACTCCTGCACTTTATTCAGTCACCCACAGCTACAGTAACTGGATCTTTAGATACAGGTTAATGGAATAATTACCCAAACAAGATCAAACTTGTACGCTGTCTAGAAATGGATGGTTGCTGTCTCACAGCCGCCTGTTCTACGCCACTAGAGCAACCTGCCTTTCTTTTCAATGGGCAATAAAGTAGGAGATGAAGTAGATGTGGGTGATTCTGCCTGCTCATGGCGGTGAGGACAGCTTCACTGGTGTTGCATTTTAAAGAGCAAATAATACAATTAGCAATTACGGCTGGAAGCGTATTGGCAGGGAGGCCTTCCGCTCATCGCTCTCTTGAGGCAGGCCAAGCACTCAAGTCTCAACAGCTTCCATTCGAGGACGTTCCTAGGGAACGGCGCTGCCAAGAGGAGGGCTTTCTGCTAAATTGTCTTCCTACAGAAGACCCTGAAAACTCTTCATTTTTGGTAATTTTATAATAGAACTGAAATAGACAGTTTCCATAACCCATGGAGCTTGCTTATAGACTCACATTTCTTCATAGTTCATGGCTGACACGGATCTGACCCATGATTTGCCTTGCGAGACTGAGAGCGAACAGACCTAAACAATTCCAGGAATCTTTTCAGAGGAAAAGATTTTAGGTTTGAATTTGGGTTTTTAGGACTATCATGTATGCTTTTCGTTCAGAGATCACTTTTTACATCAGGTCTTAGCGATATGAATGAACTAACATTCTTATAAAAGTGTTGGCAGAGACTTTATTCACCCTACACTGATGGATGAGGAAGCCCACAGAGCAATTTTTAACTAGTGCCAGAAACATATTTTGTGGTGGAGTTAGGAACGCCATCCCAGTCTTCAGGCTTTTATTACTGACTGAAGAGGCCATCTTCTGCAAAGTCAGTGATTCATGCAGAGTGATTTGAAAGGAATGTGTTTGAATGAGCTTCCTGTGTATTTGTCACAGTTTATGGCTTTTTATTAACAAATTATTATTACTGTGAATTATTAAGCCCAGAATCCTCCATAAATCTTTTCAACGGATCTCTATTTATAACCTGGGGAGGAACCTGTTCACTGTGTTTGTTCATTCCACTGCTGTTGATTTATGGATTATTACTAGATAGGTTTTAAAAATTTAAAATGATGTAGGAGAGAGGATTTTATTCACAAACTCATAATTTCTTACCTTTTTTTTTTTTTTCCCCCATGACAGAGGACCTGCTTGGTTTACACTGCAGACTCCACTACGGAGCACAGAGATCTACTACGGACAGCGGAGACTTCCACCCAGGAGAACCGAGTCTGCCACGCAGCCGACACCACTCCAGTGCAGTGCATTCAACTGGCTGTAAATCGGCCAAGGAAGGGGGTAAGTTCACTGACACCAAGTCCAGCACAGTTGCAGCCAGCCTCCCTTCCAAACAAACTCAAAAGTATATTGAATATCTCCACCCTACACTACAGTCACGTTTGAGATTACAGGGGAGACACAGACAAGGTCCGTTCTTCCCCCGTTTACTGCAATTAGAAGCAGTAGTTGTCAATGAAGCTAGAAATAATGTGACACATATGCAGATAAACACCTTGAAGTTTTGCAAGTAATTCTGAGCTCACAACATACATTTGGACTTTTCTTCTTTGCAAAATTCCCAGACGATTCTGTTGCAAGCTCAGTAATAACATGGATATGTGAGGGTATACAGAAAGAAGGGATGCAGTGAACCCTTATTTAAACCCTTTGAAAACTTAAAAAATAAAAAAAAAATCGGGTTGCATTCACTTCCAGTAATAGACTGTGGTTTGTAGTCAGCTGGCACATTGGAGAACTGGGGCTGAAAGCTGTTTTTTTCTTAACCAGTTCAGCCTTTCCCATACGTGACCAGCATGGATCCTGAACCTGCAAGATACTGATAAATCTATAGGAGGCAAAGGCATTTATCATCTCATAGAAAGCACTCATTGTCTAGTAGCATGAGGCCATGATGTTTGTACAGTCTTCTAAATTGGTGAAAGCATTAATTACACTGAATAATGGTAACCCTGGTATCTTGGCAGACATCTGAAACCTTGGATAATTATAGCTTCTGCTAAACAAATTTTAGTTCTTCTCTGAATTTTGATTTTAGGGGACAGAAATAATTTTCAGATAACCCAGTGCCTGAGAAATCAGGATGTGAAGAACTGGAGTTTTACCTGTACGAAAATAGCTGATAGACGGGAGTAAAAGACTTTTTCTAACCACTTCTGATGAGATCATGTATTTCTCCTAACTCTGTGGAGACAGAAAGCATTGAAAAAACAGTGCGAAAGCAAATCAAACAAACTCACAAAACATACTGTTAGAAAAGGAATACAACATAATGGAACATGAAATTAAAAGAAAAAAATGGAATCAGTCTTGACGAGGATTGGAAAATCTACATGTCAGCAAAAATAAACTTGTTACTTAATAAGGTTAATAATAGATAAAGTCCCCTAAAGATAAATTGTTATCGCATTTGACGACCATTTTATTAAAATGTTAATGGCCTGAGGCAAAAGCAAACTGTTCCCTTAATCTGCCAGACGAACTGCTTTCTCAGGAATTATATACGCCAGAGCACTTGGGATCTGAGCTAACTGTAACAAGCGTGTTTGAAAATTGGAGCATCCACAGCTTGTGAATTTGTGACTAAAAGGGAATGGATCTCACATGTCTCAAAATGGCTGTGCCCTTTTCTGCCAAACACAACTTTCACTCTATTTTCAAATGAAAAACCGGTTGGATTCAATTGCTGCAGTCAAAACAGCTGAGGTGTCAGTGATTGAAGGAAGGATTTTCTTCTTTGCCTTCTTCCATACTAACTGTGAAAAAGGTATAGCTTAATAAGGGCAATTGCTGTAATAGCAAGCAGAATGAAAATATGTTTTCATCAGCCCCTCTAAGCATGGCAAAACTATGAAGCAACCTGGCGAGTACGCTAAGGCTTCAGTGAATTGTGATAGATTGCAGCATGATTTGTTTGGGATGAGAATACCAACAAAAAAGCCTCTGCAAGATTTGACGAAAACTCATCCCGTACAGAGTGACTTCTTTCTACAAGCACAGTATCAGCTCAAAACACAATGGAGCGGATGAAGTCGAGTTTGTGACCTGTATTTCCTTGTGACATACGACATGCATGTCCCTCGAAGCCCTTGGACACCCGAGTAATGAGAAAGAAAAGGTAAAGCAGAAAGCATTTGTGATGCTGAATGATGCATTTCTCAATTTATCTCAACGGCAAAGGTAGGGAAAAAATACAGAAAAGCTACTCTATAAATACATGCCTAACGCCCAAATCTTGTCTGCCTGAAATAAAAGGGAATGAGTAAGACTAAACCAGTTTAGCACAGCCGAGGCTGTTTCCACCTTGGAGGAGGGAGGTGTACCCTGACTCCCAAGTGGCTCCAGTATGGGGGATCCAGGAACGGGACAGAGTCTGATGTAGTTCCACCACTGAAGCTGGCTGGTGTGCGCAGCAGGCACTCAGACCCTGCTAGGTCTGGTTTGGGGAGGAATATTACCAAACCTTATTTCCTTCTTTCTCTCTTTTACCCAAGGTCCATGGCAATGATGGTGTAAGTTTTGTTAGTAGGTTTTTGAGGCAGGGGAGGGGAAAGTGTGCTGAAAGCAGTCCCGCGTTGGGCCACAGCCAAGAAAGACTCTGGCAAGAGGCGTAAAAGGCTTCACCCTGACCCAGAAGGCATTGCCTATGGGGATAGGGTCTATATGCACTCTACGTCCCCTAGTAAGATAATACAAGGGGTTATACCATCTTCTTTTTGATAACATTTATTCTTATTTTAACTGGTCTTCATATGCATAACCTATATGCAGTTTTTAACATGGGTTCTCCACTTCCACTCAAAGAGTTCAGTAGTCTGAAGCGAGGCTTCCTTCTGTGCCTTGCCTTTATAAAACAAAAGGCAAAGGTTTCATGGATGTATATCTGATCATCAGTCTTTTGGGGAGACACTTACTGCCTCTATACCCATTGAATCAGAGAGGGAGCACAGATATTTTGGTGCAGAGACATAAAAGAAGGTTTCTGAGACAGTCTTCTTTTCTCTTTGTCACATGTACGCACATGCTTATTCTCCTTTAGTGCCTGTTTCTAGGTCAACTATTAACCTTCCTTTAGAGAAACTGCAATTTTCTGGGCCCAATTTATTTAAACACCTGCAGTTGATTTAGTCATTTCCTTCCAAAACAGATATCACTCTTCCTCAAAAACTGGGAGATGGTTGAGTATTAATCACTAACAACACTCTCACGTTCTTCATTCAGCTTTGGTATAATATAAATGTGAGTAGCATCCTCACCTCTGAGATAACTTTTCTTTGATGTAAAAATTACCAGCTAATTAGTGTAGTTAAGAAACCCAATGGGGCAAAAAATGGTGTCTGCAGGTATTTCTGCTTAGTGAAATGAGTGGTGCACTCAGAACACCTTTCCACTTGCAATGATGGTATTTAATCCACCTGAAGTTTGTGCTGAGCTTGGGAGAGGTGAAGTTCAGGATATTTACTCATGGGCTAGCTGATGGTATGCTCAACTGTGCCTGACTTGTCCATGCTGCACCAAGATATTTGGTCTATGCTAAAGCCTTATGTATTCCCACTCCCATCAGGAGAGGCACCAGAGCTGAGTCCATCTTTGTGCCTGAGAAAGTACCATGCTTTTGCGATAGGCCTGCTTTGTGCTGAGGTGATAGGATAAACATTTTCTGTGCATCTGCCTTCTTTTGTCATTGTTTATTCTGTGTTTTTTGTGTGGTTTTTTTTTTTTTTCCTTCAGTAGAGCACTGAATGTGTGTTGCCTGTTGAATGTGGCCCTCTTGAAGCAGTACATGCAAGGCTGGCCTGTGTGTGGGAGACTGGAGGACAGCAGGTAACTGATAGCATCCTTTTTCACAGAAACCACATAAGATGCCACTTTTTCAGACCAATATAGACAGAGCTATTGCTATGAAGCAAGAAACAAAGCCCAGGACTCAGAAGTAAGCAAGCACTGCACAAATTTTAACGAATGAGTTCATGTTTCCTTGTGGGAGAAAAGCCTTTTACCATCTTTCCCTTCTTCTAACTGGGTGATTGATGTATAATGTTGCAAGAAATTCAGAAGCGGTACTGTTTGGTGCTAAGTGGAGATGAGGAGGTAGCTGAACTACTGCATGCTTTTGTTAGGCTGGAGCATTTCTGCATTGTAGCATCAAGAAATACAGTGCAGCAACACAGCCCCCAGTTTGGTGCTTTTTTTGTAGACAGCTGGGCAGATAAAGCTGACACCATCCACGTAAAATGCGCACACCGGTCTGGGTCCTTTTGCGATAGTTGTAATCGTTCAAAAGTAGCATCTGGAAAGGGCGTTGGATGACAGACTTTTGGGGGTTCCCCCCAGCGAGCTCTACAATGAGGCTGATGTGTGATGGGCTTGTCTGCCCAGGGAGCAGGGGTGCAGTGAGGTGGGTGTGTTTGTCAGCCTGGAGCCCACAGCCTCAAAATCCATTGGAGAGGTGGCCGGGGCTGCCGGCCACACAGCGGGGCTGGCCCACCAGCTCTCCCAGAAGATGACAGTCTCTTGCCTGGGAATGCCAAGCTGGGGGTGACACAGCCAGATTTCTCGCAGAGCTTGGGAGGAGGACCACGCTTTACATTTGTCAAACCAGAGCTCAAGCCCAGCCAGCTCAAGCTCTAGCGAGAAAAACGTGTGCTGGTCTGTGCCCAGCCCAGAGTGTCCAGAAAGGCTCAGTGAGGGAAATTAACAGCTTCCATTATAGCACTCTAACTACCCCGTGTAGGCAAGCCCTCAGAAGCCACATTAACCCGAGTTTAGACCATAATTTGAACTCTCTGGCAAAGGTACTCCCTAACTAAATGCAGAAAATCTCTGTGATGAGCAGTAACAGTGCATATAAAATAAAATAACAGCAGGACTGGGGAATAGCAATGGCACATCTTTCCTTCCAAATTGAATTGTTCACTTCACTGTGAGAAGGAATAATTATCATGTTTATTGTGTTTGGCTCAATTAGGCTGGAATCTTAGGCCAGGAACCTTTCTTTTTACATTTCTGTAAATGTTGTCCATGTATGGCTGTGTCAGCACTGATTTTGCTGTCATGAAGGTACCACAGCTGTCTGCCTGAATTGGAACATGCAAACCCGAACTAATTCTTAAAGTCTCTCTTTTTCTGGTTTTAATCAACAAAATTTTCTAGTAAACCGAAAGAAAAGCAAGCAAGCCTCTTGTATTATTTCCATAGCGTATTGCCCTTGAACGTGCTAGGGACAGAAGTATGGGCTGAAAGAGTTTCCTTTTGTACGTGGTGCACGTTTAACTCATGGAACCTATCACAACAAGATGCATTAAGACCACATACACAAGGAGGTTACAAAATGTGCGTAACTTTCATCAAGTGACATATATCTACATAAGACTGGCACACAGCATAATGAGACCAGAGTAGGAGATGGTGAAGCTTGTGGTAGAGTCCAGCATGGTGAACAGAAGATGAATTTCTGACATGGACAGCACAGGTACGTACAATTTAGTCAGCAGAGAGTTTGCTTAGGACTGTGTGTAGTAGTCACCTACTATTTTCCATGGCATGGGTGCATGTAAGAGCTATACGTTTAAACATGGAAAGAGAGGCTCTCTCAAAGACATCTATCTTCAAGCTTCACTTGCAGAAATGTGGTCTCACAGCAGGAGAGGGCCAGGGTCAAATGTGCAAGAGGAGGAGGATCTGGACCACTCCTACAGGTTTAGGAAGTCCTTGAGGGAGAGAGTAGGTATATTTGTGTGAGATCACTCAAGAGTGTCTTAACTGTGACTATTTGAATGCTGGATACATCAGTGGCTGGGAATATTGTGAGTATCAGAACGACCCAGCAAATTATCTGTTCCACATCAGCATGGTGGTTTTCCATGCATCATCATGAGGGATTGCACATTAAATGCAACTTGCGCCACTTCTCATATCCTGAGAGTTGCTGCTTTAAAGAAAACTGTGCTGCATGTCTTTGTGCAGGTACAGAGGTACGTGCTTAGCAGCGACAATCATCTCAAGAAGCCAGCAGAAGACTTTCCACGGCCATGAGTGATGCTTCATTGTTTCCGTAGCATAGAGTTGGGTGAAGTTTAACGGCAGAGCAATTCCATGCCATCTTCAGTGCCAGCATGTAGGGAGTTCTTGGCGACTCAGACGGTAGGTCATAAATTCTCCTTCACTAGTTTGGGGGCTTGATTATTCTTTTGTGCTCTGCTGGAAACATTACTTATGAGAATTGGGGCATTTTAATTTGGCTGTGCTACCACTTTATTAATATTTGAACATCTCACTGTTTTCTGTCTTGGCACAACGGGATCCACAAAAGGAGGCTAAAAGAGAAAATGCTCCCCTCCCTGGCACTGGATTCCTGCCCTTTTATTTTTAATTACTTTGAATTATTTCTGGAACTTTTTATGCCATTTTGAGAATACAAATTAAGTTTCGACTGTAAGAAAGAATACTATAGAAAGCAAGCAAATGCAGCCTTACATGTTCATTCACAGGCTGCATCAAACATGCAAGGGAGAGACACTTGCCAATCTATCCATTATATCCTGGCATAACAATGATCCATTAGCCTGAGCAAGACCTACGTGAACTGTACGCACATTTGGCTAAACCCAATCAGTTTATTTAGCCTCTGGTGCGCTCTGGATTAAAGCAGGCACTCATTAGAGAATAGCATTTCTTCCACAAATGCTGTTTTCCATCATCTGAGAGAAGTGACAGAGCTTTTCAAAAGCCTTTGGTATTTAAGGACAAATGCTCCCTTCTTGTAAACGTTCATCCAAGATTCAAATGGTTTTAACCATTAGTGTTTCTAAAAGCAAAAGTTGATCCTGAGGCTAAAATACGATGACCAGGATTGTGGAAGATTGTGCACCTTTAGCTGGGATATACTACTTGACCGCAACGTGTTTCTGTTTCCTAGCAGCTCGCTGTAAGAAGCTGAATCCCCAAAGCTCACCTCCCTGACATTTCTGAAGCATGCCTTGGGATCCCAAAGTAAAAGTTGCCTCATGCAGTGGGATAATTCTGTCCCGTCGCTTTCCAGGAGGATTTGATCACCAAATCAGGGGTTAGAAGGAAGAGGTACCCCAGAATATTCAATAATTTTCTGACTGTCAAACGTGGGGGACCTGATTCTTAGTGGCACTGCAGCATCTTTACACGATTATGTGAAGAGCTTTAGAGCAGGCATTTCAGGCCCGTTTCAGTTCCCTTCAGGCATTCAGATTTCCAACCACTTTCCAGGAGAAGAGGGAACCTACTCTATGTGCCAGGACAACATAGCATTAATTTTCTTCAAAATCACATTGGTGTGATTTTAACAGATTCACTGGGAGAACTATTACGCGTTATTGTAAGGGCTTTTAAATACAACATATATCTTTCGGTTAACAAAAAAAACTGTGGGGTTAAACCCTGAATCTAATGAAAATCAGTGTGAGTCCTCACATTTTTTTCCCATTAGTTCACGATCCTTGGCTGGAGAAGACGACTTGTTCAGATGGACCTTGCTGCCCTAGACAGTAGTTGAATTAATAATTTTATGATAATTGTGTCAAATTCAGTAGAGATACAATTCTGTTATCCTGAACTGCCAGTTCTGTTGCTGTCCAACATGCGCAAAGCTTCATAGATTAACTTAGAAGACTTCCATTTACTTCTACATTTTACTCTGAGTTTCAGTGACTCGCCATCAATTTCTTTGTGGCACGCACAAAACCTACCCACTTTTGAAATTATATACTTTGCAGATTCAGACGTATAAATAATAATGCCTAATAAACCCAGGAATTAATTTAAAACAACTGTTTCCCAGGACATAAATGTTTTTATACTTTCCTTCCAGCTTTGAAGCACAAAGTCTATAAACTATGTACCATATATTTTACTGTGGGAGGATAAAGGCGTAGTAAGCAGTCCTGAAAAACACGGCTTGCCTATACACAACGTCGTGACAGTTCAGTGTAATTGCCCCTTTCAGCTGGATCTCAGGGCTGTGCTCTCTGATAGTAAAGAAGGACCAGGTGCAGCCTCTGTCTCCATCCCTGAGGAATTATTAGGCAATAACGTGGGAGACAGTTGAGGTAGCAGGGTCAAGGCCAGGGCTAAACGATGGACCTACATAGCAATTAGCAAACAGGCTGTTTAAAACTCATTGGCTCACAGTACCAGAGCTTAAATTATTATAATGGGAAAAGACCTGATGGATCTTACTAAGATATTATTTCTTATTGATTTGGTGAAAGGTATTAATTCAATATCCTTGGCTCACATATGAAGATACTGATATAACAAAGAGACACATATAAAAGAGAATATAGGTTGACATTAAAAAAGAGGTTTAACAAAAGGAACAATGGCTGGAAGTTAAAAGAC